>NC_138828.1:24724471-24779471 GCF_965183815.1 Platalea leucorodia
AGATCAAATCAAGCTCTCCTTTGAGAGAAACAGTCCATATTAATTTGATGACATGTGCACAAAAAAGTTCTGGATTCCTAAACAACTCCCCCAGTGCCTCCCCCATAAGCTGAATAATAACCATCTGGTGGAGCAATTTTTAAAAAGTACAGATATGCCAGAATTTGGTTGGCAAGGTTTTAATCAAATTGAAGGAGGCAAACCCACAAACAACAGTCTCCTTCACTCCACAAGCCTGATTCATCCACAGACACCATCCCTCCTGTGCTCTGGAGGAGGCAGGTGTCCTGTGAGAAAAAAACGACCAGTGTGTAATTTTTTTGTTAAAAAGCATACTTACTGGGCAGCAGAATAAATTCCACAAATACTTATATTTCTAGCATTTCTCAGCTCCCAACTCTTGATTCTGAAAACTTCTCAATCATTTACATGTTGGGTTTTTTTTTTGTGTGTGTGTGTAAATGTAATTGCCAAAGACTCCCCTAGTTTTATTTCAGTTTTGATTTTCTGCAGTGTACTTGCTTTTCAAATTTTTATCCGGTGAGTTTCTAGGTGAATATCAACTATTGAGATTTGGAAGAGGGATGTATACATACAAAGTCTTTCTTTGATAGAGTTTCTTTCACAGTCCCATGCAAAAAAGGATTATTTTGATGCAGTTTAGATCAGGCTCTAGCAGCTGGAAAAGATGCAGCGCCTCTACAAAATGCACACTGACATCAAGGCCTTATGCTTTAAAAATTACCTTTGAACAGCTCACATGTAGCCTATTCTGACTCCTTTCCCAGGACTAAGTCTTTTATAGGGAATATTATAGATTCACAGTTGCAAAGATGCTTGTATGCTCCCAGACCAACTTTGAGAGAGAGAATTATAACATACTCTGGAGTTACTAAGCCCTCAAGAGCTGCTCCTACGCTCACACAGGCAAGTGTCTGGATATTTTTTCTGCTATTGCTTGCTGTTGAGCTGGAATGGGAATGCTGCGTTTCTTTATCTGCATGGGCATGGTCTGTTTTCATACTGTGACATCAGTACTGCTAGAGTCCTGCCTGAGAACTGGATGCACCCGAGAAGTGGAGCTGTCCTGCACTCGTGCAAAGGCATAACGGTTCCTCCACACTACAAACAAGACTCCTCTAGCATGGACCAGGGGTTATAGCAATCACTCATCTTCAGTTCAACTCCTCCCTTTCCATCCAGTATTTACACTACCACTGCTGAGTGATAAGAAGGCAGCTAGGTGAAAGAAATAGCTAGTCTTCAGTAATTGGCAGCATTCAACAAATACAAGTGTTAGAAAAGAAGTCGTGCATGGCTGAAAGGTCAAGCCCCTGCTATCTCTTTATCTTGATGACCAATGTGCCAGAATTTGCATTTCGAGGATTTTAATCTCTTCCCTGCACAAGGGAAACAATATTTCATTTAAGATAGAGGTCCTTCTTCAACACGCCTCCCACGGCAAGGTGTTGATTTCAATACCGCATGTCAGAATGAATCAATCTGGTTTTATTTCAAGGTTAGCTAAAGGAACTTTATTACATTTGAGTAGAGAATGTTACAGAGCAGAAATAGCATATCTACTCAAAGAAAAAATGCTTTGGCCTCTGGAGTTAATGGAGAGCCCTCAGCAACCTGTCACAGATTTTGTTAATCTTTTGCCTAAATTTAAAAGAATGTGGAAATAATTTGTCACCTGAATCAGCAAATGTTGTTGCCCCCTTTCCCCTTTTTTGCTCAATTTTGGGAGATGTCTTCTCTGAGCAGCTGGATTAAGCCTCTCTTAATACTTAAGTTATATTAAAAAATCTACAAGTAATTGATGAAATGTTTCCAGCAAGTCCAATGGGTTGGCTGCTCATCTTGTTTCCCCCATACAGTAGCTTAAGAAAGCTCTATTTGTACAACCAGGAACACAACCCATTGAATTTGTACTCCTGCAAATCAGGCTGAATTGCTGCACAAGGCCCATCTACCTTGCTCACATTTAGGTACAGTGACTGTATTTCTGACAGTCAAGGCAGAGAAACGTGTTTCAATGCTTTATCTGAACCCCAGAGAACAAAACTGCCCTCACTTTGTATTTTGTAAATGCCACTGCTTCCTGATTCTGACTCCTACAACTGCATCGGCATGATGTCGGATGGGAAGATTTTTCCCAGTAATGGGCCAATTGACAGAGTTATCAGGAAACTCCGAGCACATCGTTAACATTTTCTACCAGAAAAGCCTTGACAGTGTCTGTGCTCATTCATCTTTTTCCTCCACCCCACACCCAATTCATCACACTGAATACTCATTCTGCTGGGCTGCTAGTTCCTGATAAAAAACAATGACCGCCCAGGTTGCTTCAGGAATATGTCTTTAAACCCATTTCTTACTTGAATGAAGACAAGGATGTTCTGAGGGAACATTCCAGGCATCCTAAAAGAAGTTACCAGGCTTTGGCTATGTGAGCTGGGAGCACCCCAGTGAAATCAAGAGAGATCACCCTTGCCATTTATTGTTGACATCCCTGACAGAGTGATATCCATATTTCTACAAACACATAATATGACAGAGATTTTCAGGGAGGGATTTACTGGGACTGATTGCAGAACAGGGTAGGAACCGTGCAGTATTACAATTTTTCCTACTCCTCCCCCATAATACAACTGTATTCTCAACATTGAGTAGAGCCAGATACTACCAAGAGAGCATCTGCCTTGCTAAATATAAAAGCCTCAAGTGGCTGATGGCATTTTCTTCACTTCTGTGTTTGCCTACTGTGAATAAGTGATAAGGGTAAAAACCTAGTAAATATTAAGCAATTAAGGTGAAGTTAGAGTAAAAAAAAAAAAAAAAAGGTGTTTCATTAAGATATGGGTTTGTTTTTTTTTTTCTTTAAATATGCTTGGAGGAAGTGCTGAAGAACCAGATCTTCCATGTGACTAGATGGTTTGGGACTTGGTTCAGGTAATGTCTCACATTTAGCTGAAAAGATTTAGTCTAATTTTTTATTGCTAGTAGTAGTAGTCGTAGTAGTAGTAGCAGTAGTAGTAGTATTTCACTGTTTTAGTTTGTTCTTGTTCTGCTTTAGTTTGAAGTCAGTTGCATTCCTTTCTTAGCCTAATACCAAATCAGATATCCTCTATGGAAATAGTGCAGTAAAATGCCTGGGGGAAAAGCAGCTAAAAACAGCTTTCCTTCTTGCATTGATATCTTTCTCCTCCTCACATACATATCAGTTATTCTATAGACTGAAAAGAATTTCTGTCCCAGAAATATGAAAGAATTGTATGTGTGCCATAATATTAATCATCCTTCTAATATTATAAGAACATTTGGAGAAACTCCCATGACACTGGATCACTTCTAAATGACGATGTTGTTTTTCTTAATAAGAGCTTTCATAAGCCATTGTTCAACCATTAACAAAAAACTTAATACTTGTGTATGCCATGAATTTGGTCTGCCACAAAAACGTTAGTTTTCATTGACTGATAGGATACGTGACTAAAAAACATACTTCTTTGCCATAAGAAAACTTATTCTGTGAACTGAAGCAATAAGTTTTATGATGCTTCTCCATAGTTTTGATTTTGGCAATACACTCAGCAGAACAAGCTCTGAGACCGGTGCTTGAAAACTGTTGTGCGATTTGGTATACTTCTTTTATAGAACTTGTTTAGCATAACTTGCTTAGCATTAGTAGCTAAATTCACTGAAGCCTTAGGCCACCAGCTGTGAACTTTCACCTAGACATGTTGAACTTTTACCTAGTTAAGAAAAGCAGACCCCAGAGCCAGTTCAAGCCAGAAGATAAGGAAGCTATGATCATCAGCAGAAGTTGCAACCTTAGAGATAAGGAAAGAAACAGCCCACCTAGAGCCAATGAAAGGACACAATGAAGAACAGGAAGACCCCAGATGCTAATATTGCTATTGGTCTGACCTGTCACATGAGGGGTGGGGAACTTAGATTGTAAAGGTATAGTTGCCCAGGGATTTCTTTGTTCAGGGTCCCTCTTTGGAGGCACCCAGCTCAAGCTGTACTGCTAATAAAAGAGAACTTTATAGAAGAATTTCTTTTTTGGCCTACGAAATCATCAGAAACCTAGAGTTGAATCCTGTGATGGTGGCTGGCATGCATAATTTCCATGACAAAACAAAGTTTCAAGCACTACTTCAGGAGCTGGCTGAACCACTGAGCTTCATCAGCAATGTAACTGGTCTTTCATTCAGATGGAAGAATTGCAGTATTCTATGCAGCATGGTGGAGATGACATTTAAATCAGGTTTCTTAAATATGCACATTTAGTGTACTTAATTGACTGTAAAGTAATAATTCTGTGCTGTATCATTACGTTGTGGCAGGGAGCAAGGCTTCTAAACATCTCAAAGGCAAGTGATTACAGACCCAGAATTAAGACATTATTCTCTCCTAAAATATGGAGTAAAACAACAAAAATGTTTTGTCTCTGCAGTGAGGTCTTTGCATTGGACTTGAGGCTATGTTTAAGAAGATTCTTTTCCTCTCATTTTCTACCGTTCCTCATGCTATTTTGAGTTAGCAATACAGATGGAAATACACTTCAAACCATGGGCAGGAACGAGGATTAAAATCCCCATATGGCATCAGTGGCTTCAGATAGATCACAATATCTAAAGCTAGTCATGCGAGAATTTCAGTTGGTCGAAGAAGTAGGTGTCTCCTGAGTATAATTCGGGACACTTGAGTTGGATGATGAAGGTGGATGATGTGGCAATATCCCTTTGAACACTGATCTGTGGACTGACTGACCAGTTATTGCTTTCACAGAAGATAGGAGAGAAATCTGTTCTCCTCTTTGAGAATTTTAGCCTAACCCTGGGGGGGGGGGGGGGGGGGTGTAGTGTGAGGGTGTGTGAGAGTGTCGTGGTTTAACCGCAGCCAGCAACTAAGCACCACACAGCTGCTCGCTCACTCCCCCCACCCCAGTGGGATGGGGGAGAGAATCGGAAGGATGAAAGTCAGAAAACTCATGGGTTGAGATAAGAACAGTTTAATAATTGAAGTAAAATGAAATAGATAGTAGTAATAGTAATAAAAATAATAATATAATAATACAATAATAATATACAAAGCAAGTGATACATTATGCAATTGCTCACCACCTGCCAACCGATGCCCAGCACATCCCCGAGCAGCGATCACTGCCCCCCGGCCAACTCTCTCCACTTTATATACTGAGCATGGCATCATGCGGTATGGAATAGCCCTTTGGCCAGTCTGGGTCAGCTGTCCTGGCTGTGCCCCCACCCAGCTTCTTGTGCACCTGGCAGTGCATGGGAAGCTGAAAAGTCATTGACTAGTGTAAGCCCTACTTAGCAACAACTAAAACATCAGTGTGTTATCAACATTATTCTCATACTAAATCCAAAACACAGCACTATACCAGCTACTAGGAAGAAAAATCAACTCTGTCCCAGCTGAAACCAGGACAATATCCACCCCTTATTCCATACCATATGTCATGCCCAGGTCTTAAACTTTCCAATATCTTTCAAGCAATCACGACCACTTTTCCAGTCTTTTGAGATAGATATAGAGATAGAGATAGAGAGATAGATGATATAGATATAGATGATAGAGATAGAGATAGAGATAGAGATAGATAGATATAGATGATATAGATATAGATGAGAGAGAGAGAGAGAGAGAGAGAGAGAATTTCCTTAGTCTATAGGCTATCCCTCTAAAACGCTTGTTGAGTTCATTCAGTCCATGACTTTGGGCTTCATCTGTCATAACAGTCTTTCAGGGCAGGAGAGATGGTGTGTGGTGTTGGATTGTTGCATGCTGAAGTCAGTTCTGGATCTATCACCACTGCACTTTGCTTGGTTTCCTTCATTAATTTGGGTGATTCTTACTGTATACTGTTGATATGGCGTATAGTAATGACATACAGTATTATACAGCAACTAACATCACACAATTCAGTTCATTGGCTATTGTCACCCAAAATCAAATCCCCTTGAGGTACACATTGGACTTCTCCATCCTCCCGCATCACCCACCAAGTGCACCCAGGTCCTTGAGCAAAAGCAGTCCCACAAATGGGTTTACCTCTCCCTGAGGCAGGAGTAACCCAGACTGTCTTCCCCATCATATTTTTTATGTGCACTACAGGGACTTTTTCCCCTTCTACAGTATGTAAAAGTCTTGACTGGGCAGGGCCAGCTCGACTGGCAGATTGCCTAGTGTTGACTAACCAGGTGGCCTTTGCTAAAGGTGTATCCCAGTGTTCAAATGTCCCACCACCCATTGCTTTCAGTGTAGTCTTTAACAGTCCATTGCATCGTTCAGTTTTCCTGGAGGTTGGTGCATGATAGGGCATGTGATATACCCACTCAATGCCATGCTCTTTGGCCCAGGGGTCTACGAGGTTGTTTCGGAAATGAGTCCTGTTATCTGACTCAATTCTTTCTGGGGTGCCATGTAGCCATAGGACTTGCTTTTCAAGGCCCAGGAGAGTGTTCTGGGCAGTGGCATGGGGCACAGGATATGTTTCCAGCAATCCAGTCGTTGCTTCCATCATCGTAAGCACATGGTGCTTGCCTTGGTGGGTTTGTGGGAGTGTGATATAATCAATCTGCCAGGCCTCCCCGTATTTATATTTCAACCATTGTCCTCCGTACCAGAGAGCCTTGAACCACTTGGCTCGCCTGATTGCAGCGCATGTTTTGCATTCATGGATAACCTGTGCAATAGTGTCCATGGTGAAGTCCACCCCTCGATCACGAGCCCATCTATATGTTGTATCTCGTCCTTGATGGCCTGAGGTGTCATCGGCCCACCAAGCTAGAAATAATTCACCCTTATGTTGCCAGTCCAGATCCACTTGAGCTACTTCAATCTTAGCAGCCTGATCCACCTGCTAATTGTTTTGATGTTCTTCAGTGGCCTGACTCTTGGGTACGTGAGCATCTACGTGACATACTTTTACAACCAGGTTCTCTATCTGGGCAGCAATATCTTGCCACAAAGCAGCAGCCCAGATGGGTTTGCCTCTGTACTGCCAGTTGCTCTGCTTCCATTGCTGCAACCACTCCCACAGTGCATTTGCCACCATCCATGAGTCAGTACAGAGATAGAGCATTGGCCACTTTTCTTGTTCAGCAATATCTAAAGGCAGCTGAATGGCTTTCACCTCTGCAAACTGACTCGATTCACCTTCTCCTTCAGCAGTTTCTGCAACTTGTCATACAGGATTCCATACAGCAGCTTTCCACCTCCGATGCTTCCCCACAAGACGACAGGACCCATCAGTGAACAGAGCATATTGCTTCTCATTTTCTGGTAGTTTATTATACAGTGGGGCCTCCTCAACACGCGTCACCTCCTCCTCCAGTGATATTCCAAAATCTTTGCCTTCTGGCCAGTCCATGATCACTTCCAAGGTTCCTGGGCGACTGGGGTTTCCTGTTTGGGCCCATTGTGTGATCAGTGCGACCCACTTACTCCATGTAGCATCAGTTGCATGATGTGTACAGGGGACCCTCCCTTTCAACATCCAGCCCAGCACTGGCAGTCGGGGTGCCAGGAGGAGCTGTGCTTCAGCACCGACCACTTCCGAAGGGGCTCAAACCCCTTCATATGCTGCCAATATCTCTTTTTCAGCTGGAGTATAGCAGGCTTCAGATCCTCTGTACCCCCGACTCCAAAACCCTAAGGGTCAACCTCAAGTCTCCCCTGGTGCCTTCTGCCAGAGGCTCCAGGTAGGGACATTCTCCCTGGCTGCAGTGTAAAGCACATTTTTTACATCTTGTCCTGCCCAGACTGGCCCAAGGGCTACTGCATGAACTATCTCCTGTTTAATTTTTTCAAAGGCTTGCTCAGGGCTTCGTTGCTCAGGGCCCCATTTGAAATCATTCTTCTTCCGGGTCATTTGATAGAGAGGGCTTATGATCAGACTGTAATTTGGAATATGCATTCTCCAAAAACCCACAACACCCAAGAAAGCTTGTGTTTCCTTTTTGTTGCTTGGTGGAGACATGGCTGTTATTTTGTACATTACATCCATTGGGATCTGACGACGTCCATCTTGCCATTTTATTCCTAAAAACTGGATCTCCTGTGCAGGTCCCTTGACCTTACTTTGTTTTATGGCAAAGCCGGCCTCCAGAAGGATTTGGACTATTTTCTTCCCTTTCTCAAAAACTTCTTCTGCTGTGTTGCCCCAAACGATGGTGTTATCAATGCATTGCAAGTGTTCTGGAGCCCCACCCTGTTCCAATGCAGTCTGGATCAGTCCATGGCAAATGGTAGGGCTGTGTTTCCACCCCTGGGGCAGTCAATTCCAGGTGTACTGGATGCCCCTCCAAGTGAAAACAAACTGTGGCCTGCACTCTGCCGCCAAAGGGATTGAGAAAAACGCATTAGTGATATCAGTTGTGGCATAGCACTTGGCTGCCTTTGACTCCAATTCCTATTGAAGTTCTAGCATGTCCGGCACAGCAGCGCTCAGTGGCGGCATGACTTCGTTCAGGCCCTGATAGTCTACTGTTAGTCTCCAGTCTCCATTAGACTTTTGCACTGGCCATATGGGACTGTTAAAAGATGAGCGAGTCTTGCTGACCACTCCTTGGCTCTCCAGTTGACAAATCAGCTTATGGATGGGAATCAGTGAGTCTCTGTTGGTGCAATATTGCCGCCGGTGCACCACTGTGGTAACAATTGGTACCTGTTGTTCTTCAGCCCTCGGCAACTCCACAATAGAAGGGTCCACTGAGAGACCAGGCAGGGTAGACAGCTGTTTAATTTTCTCTGTCTCCAAGGCAGCTATACCAAAATCCCATCTGACACTCTTGGCTTATTTGCGAAAGTATCATCAAACCAAAGCAGTGTTTCTTCACATAAGTGTTGCCATATTGACCTCTATAAAAGGTTCATCAGGTCTTGCATCCTCTAACTGGATGCTTAGAGAGGAGCACAGGGTATTGAACAACAGTCATATTTTCAACTTGCTTTACAGCAACAGGGAGGGAGACATGAGGCTTGGGAGACATCAGTTTATTAGAGGCAGTGTTCCTCTCAGATACTCTGCAAAACAGTGTGCTCACCATGAACTGGACATGATGGGAACAACTGCCTTTTTTCCACTACTGACCTCAGCTGGAGAGACATCTTTAGCATTGGAACTAGCATTTTTGTTAGAAGTCCCGTGTCTGACCTGCACATTGCACTTCTAGATGGCTCGTTGCTGCACAAAAGAGTATGGCTTGCATGGCCAAAAGGCAGGAATATGTTCTTTAAAAATGCAACATTGACATTGAAGCCTAATATTATGTTATCATGCATCTTTCCGTCCTGAACCAGAGAAAGTGTCTGTCCCTTTTCTAGGGAGCTAGATGTAGAATTGGTGAAAACTCTCTCCCTCAGGAGCAGAAACACCTGGAGCTCCACTAATAACGAGATGTGAGAAGTGGAATATTAGCAACTTATAAATAGACAAGGATTGCCATAGGAGAGGAAAACCTGATTTATTCTTTTGATTAATAATAAATCATGTTGCCCTTTCAGTAGACATCTTTAATACTTAATATTTGTCACATATCTTAGATAATAGAATACCCCAAATATAGCCCATTAGCCTTAAGTACTGGAGGACATTAGCAGAACAGTCTTTTGTATGTGAAGAAAAAATGGGAGGCAGATTTGATAAATTATTGGTCATGGAGAATTTGAACAGCCCATCTTCTCCATTCTCCAAATGCAATAAATTTTTTAAGATCAGAGTGTATGTCAAATGGAGTTCATAAAGTGGAAAATGACACTATTTACTTTCATCAAATAAAATGCTGTCAAAATTTATGGCTCTGCACCTCAGAAATCTGTCTGAATGCTACTGCTATTTTGTGTAACACCTTAGCAACCCAAACTAATAGGGCTATAAACCAAGTTATACCAGCAGAAGTTCTTAAAAAAAAATAAAATTTCAAAATCCTAAATTCATAACTTGAAGCAATGCTCCAAGTTTTTGACTGCTGCATAAGGTAAAATGGTATAACTTTTCATAATTAGGAGAGATGGGAATTTCTTCTAAAATCAGCTGAGAAATCTGACCTGTATCAAGACCATCATACACCTTAGAATGAGATGTGGCAACATCTTAAAATGCAGACACCCACATGTAATGGTAATAAAATGGTCCTGTTTCAGTTTTGTCAACATGATATTTCATTGCACTGTACCATCTGGATTTCTTTAGTATTCATCCAGAAATCTTTAGAACAGTAACATGTACTGTATCCCTGTTCCAACTACATTGAGGCAAACTGGGCCTATTGAGTCTCCAGTCTCATCTTTCCAACTAAAATGACCTTTTATATTGTGGTAATACAGACAGTCATCTTGATTCACCACAAAACTTTTTTTTGGTGCATTTTTCCCCTCTGCTGGCAATGACCAAGACTGTTTGGCACTTGCCATGATTTTCCTTAGTCCTTTAACTTCTGTTCTACTTGTCCATGACCATACTGAGAAGGATTTGGGGGTACTGATAGACGAAAAGCTAGACATGAGCCGGCAATGAGCTCTCGCAGCCCAGAAAGCCAACCGTATCCTGGGCTGCATCAAAAGCAGCATGGCCAGCAGGTTGAAGGAGGTGATTCTGCCCCTCTACTCTGCTCTGGTGAGACCCCACCCGGAGTATTGTGTCCAGCTCTGGGGTGCTCAGTGCAGGAAGGACATGGACCTGTTGGAGCGGGTCCAGAGGAGGCCACAAAAATGATCAGAGGGATGGAACACCTCTGCTATGAGGAAAGGTTGAAAGAGCTGGGGTTGTTCAGCCTGGAGAAGAGAAGGCTGCAGGGACACCTTATTGCAGCCTTTCAATACTTAAAGTGGGCTTATAAGAAAGATGGGGATAGTCTTTTTAGCAGGGCCTGTTGCAACAGGACAAGGGGTAATGGTTTTAAACTAAAAGAGGGTAGATTCAGACTAGATATAAGGAAGAAGTTTTTTACAATGAGGGTAGTGAAACACTGGAACGGGTTGCCCAGAGAGGTGGTAGATGCCCCATCCTTGGAAACATTCAAGGACAGGCTGGATGGGGCTCTGAGCAACCTGATCTAGTTGTAGATGTCCCTGCCAATTGCAGAAGGGATGGACTAGATGACCTTTAAAGGTCCCTTCCATCCCAAAGCATTCTATGATTCTATGATACCATTTATTTAAAAAGATGGCTTTTAACACAGGAACATCCAAAAATCCCCTGCCTACTTGAGAAAGCATCCAAGTGCACCAGATACAATCTCTAAGGTCATCATTAGTCCTGAAAATAGGCTTCAGAGACTACTGTTGGAAAGTGCTCACAGCAAAGTGCAGGATTTATAGGATTGCTGTCCTCTAACTGCTCCTTTTTAAGGATGCCACAAACTTTTACTCTCTTCTTTCTGAAGTCTGGAAATAGATGTCTACTGCAGGTACACTTTGGAGTGAAGCTGGTTTACCTATCAGAAAAGTTTGGATGCTCTTAGTAATAGCAGAAGCTATGAAATAATCCCCTTGTAAATGGACTGATGCACAGTGGTGGCTCTATCTTCTGCATCTGTCCACAGATCCCCTATTGCAAATGCCTTGATTGGAAGAATTCAGCTTGAATACAGGTTCATCTAGTTAAAAATCCCAGGTGTGGGATTAATGCCATTGTGGGTAATATTCTCAATAGATGCAGCGGCCTGGTAAAACATTAGCAGAAGTCTCAGTTAAAAATCTGTGCCCTATATCAGAAGGATAACAAATATATAGTCATCCATACTTGCAAGGAGTTCAGCTACAAAGATAGTCAAGGCTCTTTTATGTTTCCTTCTATAATGTAATGCACTGAGCAGCTGGAGATCCTTAAAGGACTAAATGGTGAGTCGGCAGTTGTTTTTACTACCTGACTCTCTGACTGTAGCTCCTTTTTCTCTCTTCCAGTCTGTAGTCAGAGCATCCACGCACTATGTGAGCAAAAAGCACCAGGCTGGATTCTGTGACCTGACTTTCTCTCCAATAATGTCTATCGATCTGCTACAAACCCAGAAATGAACCATCACTTGGCCAAGAGGCCACAGAAGGGAGACAGAGCGACTTGCATGAATGCAATAATTTTCAGTACAGAGCATCCAGCAGCAACAGCTCCCCTTGATGTTAAACAAGAACCAAAGCCAACTTAAGAAAAACATTTTTTTTTTCTTCCTCTTAGCAATTTGGACTGAGGCCCATTTTCTTTTTCTGTGCTCTAGCTAGGAATTCTCAGTTAGCATTCTTGCTAGAGGAAATACAGTACCTGCGCTTCCTACTGCCGAAGAGTCTAGGCAGAGATGAGCCACCAGCTCCGCCCACACAAACATACACAAATCCATCTTTAAACTCCCTGTTTAGTTTGACTGGTAATCAGTGTGGGTAGTTATCGTCTGATAATTATATGGCATTGAGATGTTGTTAGCCAGATTTCTCCCATTTCAAGACACTATAGATTTGCGTGATGACAGGCAAGGGATTACAGCCAAATGTGGGCCAGAGAGCACATAACATACCCTCTAAAATGAGTCTGACACTTATTGGCAATGCAACAGGGTGGAGAATTTCAAGTGTGAGCAAATAAGGTTGGATCCAGAAAATATGGGCCTGTGTGATCAAACAGCTTACACATTTCAGCAAACAGAATGCTGCCATTAATATTTGTACACTGGAACTTTAGACCTGTGACTCAAGGAAGGACAGCAAGTTTATTACTAATCAGTGAGAAGTGCTGTTTATAGTTCTGCAAAAAAAAGTAAATGAAACATCTTCTTTCCACACATGATCTTTGACAATAAATAATTATACTTAAAAATGCATATCCTACAGGCCTTTATAAACTAATTCTACACGCAATAAGGACTTTTCTTTTTTACCTTGGGATTAAAATTCAGCTTTTTGTGGTGAACTTTCTCAGCAGCACTAGAGACTGAGACAGGGAAAGACTGAAAGCTTAACTTATCAGATTGTAACCATGAAAAGAAATTCAAGATGCAGGGAGCTATTAGCTTGACCTGTCCATACTCCATCACAATGTGCTTTATGTCCTTTACCTCAGAAAATGTTAGGAGTGTTTAATATACACTCTCATTTCTCAAAACCAAAGCCATCCATGCTGAAATCAGCATGGCTCTTGCTGTGTGAAAGCACTTGCACAGCACAGGAACAGAAGAATGCTGTCACGGGTGTGCACAACACTGCTTGCTCACCTGATGCTTGTCCTGATCCACACAGCTCACTGACAGACTACTGGCTATGGATCAGACCTTTCCTTCTTCTTGCAAGTCCAGGATGTTTCCACCCATACATACCACATTGTGAAGCTCCACCTTTTCATATTATTAGTATACCTGCAGGAAATTATTTTCACAATTATCAGATGCTTCAGATTCTCTCTGACATTTAATCAACTACAAACACAGCTTATTGCTTGATGTGTTCAAGTGCTATGAACATTATCCCTTAAATAGCACAACTTGTTTTATGGTTTAATTAGTTACTGCTAAAAGACATTATCTTATTGTATTCATGCTTGTCTAGATTTTTTATTTGCTGTAATTAGCAGATAAAATACAGGTATAGAGTATTAGCAGAAATCAAGCATGTATAATTTCATCTATTCTAACAATTTACAAATAAAGATATTTTTCTAGGGTAATGAAAGAGTAAGGACAGGTTCTGAAACAATTAGCAGGTTCTGATGTTATCTTAGAGCACACAGGTGGAGCCAAAGCAAAGAGCATTTTGTTTTTAAAAAAGAAGCACAGCACAACAACTGTTCAGAAGTACAATGTGTCAGCACCCACTACATTTTTCAAATTCCTAGGGCTGAAGTTGTGCAAAAGGGAGATACTCTGCTCTTAATTCAGTGACGGAACACAATAGGTGGGATTCTCTGTAGTGTTTTGTCTTGATCTACCTAAATCTACTCCAGCCAATTTCAGGAGAGGTTTCAGGCTTCTGCAGTCTTGTCCATCAAGGTTTGCTGGCTGTGTGTTTGCTGTTACCTCAACAGTCTATATAACTTGCAATAACATGATCACACCTACCATGCATAGTAAAGCTGGGAAAGCAAATATTGATCTTCTGGCTTTACTATAGAGGTGGTATAATGTTCATTGGAAGAGACAGATTAGGGCTCCATGCCAACAGTTCCTATATGATGTACTTAAATATAATTGCGACTTAGACCAGATGGTCAAAGTGGAGCAAAGACTTCTTGTTCTGCCTAGCTCAGTAGTCCTCTGTACTGCAGCCGTTGGAGAATCTATGGACTATTTGTGAGACTTGCAAAAGGCCATTAAAAATAAGCGGATTTTCAGTAAATTAAATTCATTTAACAGCAACCCACATCTCCACTGAAAAATCTAGAAGTGTTGCAACTCAGAGATGGATGAAAACTACGTGTCTAATTCAGTATGGTCTTCTTCCAGAATTGCTATCACTAGAAACTGTTATAACCAGAAGTGCTTTCTGGATCACAACACAGTGTGGAGGATGCCTGAAACATGCTGCCAGTGCAATGCTATAATAATGTTTAAGACATCAATTCAGCAAACGTGCATTGAGACTTGAAGGATGTATGCTTTATCACTGAAGTCTGAAAATACAGCTGGGCGAATTCTTTTCAGAAGATAGTAAGCTCAAAAATGTGGTTTCATGATTTTTTGGGCTGAATTTGACAAATTTTTTTGAGGAAAAAATTGTAGCCTCTAACATCAAAGCATTTCAATGTTTTCTAAAGTAGAGTTTTCCACTTTTTAGTTGGTAGTGCTGTTCATAATTCAAAATGGAAAAAAAAAAGCACAATCTGAAGCCCTAGGAGAACTTATTTGCTTTGAGGCTTGCCAACACGTTGCAAATATACTCCACTGTTTCCTGTTGGATTTTTGGTTTAATAAAAGTTTGGTTTCTATCTGTCTGCCCAAATCAATACTTTCTTTTTTATTTCACCACCACCTTTTTCTGCTCTCTGTTCTTTTAATTCGTTTCCACTGTCTTCATGTTGCAACCAGGATATAACAGAGTTTCAAAACCTATCAAGTCACAAATGAAAGTCAAATATGCTAATGCTAATGTTAATCATTTTAAGATGTTTGCAGGCAGGATTAAAATGCAGCAATTCCTTTGATGAAGGAAAAAAAGCCTGATCAATCCCCACAGCCAAGCTTATTCACCACCAGCATTTTTGTAGGGGAAGTGGTTTTTACTCAGCAATATTCTCTCACACATGCAGGCTGGAGACATTCATTGTACTGATTTCCTCTCTGTCCCTTTCCTCCTCCAGCTTCCTCCCAGCTCATATCACAGCTCATGGCTGGCTGCAGTGGCTGTGTTCTCATAAGTCGACATTTATCGTTCTCTGCCCACCTATTGGAGTTGCTTCTGTAGTTGCAATTGAGTTATTAATTACAGTCGTCTGGGGAGGCACAGCTCATCACTGTTCCCTGTTCTGGGAACTCACTCAGGAATAACATCCATAATGGGATCTTCCAGAATATATGTACATGGAAATGCCTGAATGGTACTTCTTGCATACATTTTTCTCTCCCACAGGCATGCTGTTGACCTTCAAGCTCTAGATTATTTATCTCATTTCAGGCTAGTTCTGCATACTATTTATTTTGCTATGTAGGAGAATGCAGTTTGACCCGTCACTGTAGCTCTGATGTAGAAAATGCCCTTTCTTCTTCCTTCCAAAAAGGAAAAAGTCAGATGGATTTTATTTTGAGAGCTTAATGAAATACATTAAAATAATCTTTAAATAAATACATTTTAAGACTCTGTAAAAAAAGAATAAAAAGCAATGGAGAATACATTAAGTGGAATATTCTCATTTCAAACTGATTAATTTTGCAGATGTTGACAATCCATATTGTAACATAATTAGTCAATTTATTATCCACATTATCAATATTAAGAATCACAAAGATAAGGGCATGGAATCCCTTACAGCCTCTGTTGCATTCCAGGTTATATTTATTTCTATTATTTTAATTTGAGAACTTCAATATACTGAGCTTATAAAATGTTACTAAATAAACTGGAAATGGATAAAGGGGAGATATGCTACATGATATAAAGATCTTGTGCTCAATCCTTCTGAAAATATTAGTGTCTCTTCTCTGGTCTTTCAGCCGACTGTCCTAATTCATGGTTTAAAGAGATGAGCTGAGCATCAGCAAGATCCTGTATGGGAAGCAATGCCATAGAAAGTGCTTATGTGCCTGATGCAAATGCATCTCTTCCTCAGATTGTTAGCAGCCATTTTTTTCTGTATTGAATTGATATTTATGTTGTGCTACTCATCTATTGGCATATGGTGGTATTTTCTACTCTTTCATTGCCAAACATGATTCAGATTTCCAGGAGTATCTGTTGGAGCTGGACACCCAGATCACAGAAAGGGGTTTTAGCAAGGCACTCCACAGAAGATCCTCAGAGATCCTACTACAATCATAAGTGATTCTGAAAACTGTAGCCAATGTCAATTTGGGCACATGAATGCATAGGGAACACCTTTCTGCCTTCTTGCTTTAAATTTCCTTTGATACTATATAGACTAAATCTCATCGACACAGACAGCCCCACTGGCAAAGCCACAGGCTTCAAACCCCAAAACCCTTCCAGTCTAGTGTCACTTACACAAATTCACCAAAGCTGCCTTCTGCTGATTAGCTAGTTTATCACTTAAACGAGTCATTTAATAGTGCACAAAGTCAGTGATAAAATGCTCTGCTTGCAATTATTGTAATTAGGCATATCTGTCATTTTAAATCTGATTCTGCATGCATCTCCAGAGATTTAATCATTCAAGGTAGAACACCAAGTAGCTGGTTGAGGTAATTATTTGAATAATCTACAATTCAGACACTTAATATTATACCTGCGTATTCCCATGTGTGCCTGCGTTTTCTGCTGGGGTCTACAGAAGTTTGGCAAAGCTACAGGGAGGCCTTGCTCTCGGTTGTAACAGTACGAGATAAGGGCACTGTTAATCCCTTGTTGCTGTGGCTTCTTCTGTCCCCAGGTAAAATGGCCTGGTGTGAAGACTGTGGGTCTGGGCAGTCAGATCAAGGCATACAATCAAGAGATGAGAAGCACAGGCTACATGAAACTGAACAATTAAGTTAAATCTTGACTTACCACTTTTAGCATTGAAAATAAAGGTACCCTGTATCTTAATTGTGGCTCCTATGAACAAATCCAAGATTCCTTTAGGTTTCAAGGGGGAATATGTCAGTCCAGTGGTAGAATCTGGAATTAAAATTCACTCAGGTGCCTACGAAAGCAGCCACCTAAAGCATTTAAAGGAGCTCAGGGAGACCATCACTGTACTGAGAACTGATCACCTAAACCAGTTAACCTAATAAGCATATGAATCCTTCACTCAGTCTTCTGAAGGAAGAAACAACCCAAATGCCCACCAAATATCTTTTTTTTTTTTTTGCTGAGAAAACATGGATGGAAGAATAGCACTTAAAAAAGGACACAGAGATTTTTGGAGATGACAAGCTAGCAACATGCTGTACAGTAGCTGGAAGCATGTAAAACTTGTGGATGGCAGATCAAAAATGGAAGAGAATAATACTTTGAATTTGGTGTCAGTGTACAGATAGGTTTGCAAAATTGAGCCTGCCACCTATTAGTGCAATGTGACTTCAAAATGCCATTTTCTTCCTTCATCACATGTTGTGGAAAAGACTGGCAACATGGCATTGTAGCTTGCTTAGTGTAACATTGGGAGCTTTCTGCCTTCTACTATTTATCAATATGGTCTCATTAGTGCAATCCCTTCTGAGAACCACTATTACAGGTAATTGGTTTTCCCCAGTCATTCTGGGCTAAGTCTTACGCTTGTACAACACCTTGTGGCTGTCAGGGTGAGAAAGCTACCATTTCCATCTTGCTCTCTGAAGTAGTGTGCAGGCAGCCTAGATGAGATGCAGGCAGCTTCCTCCTTCCCCTTCAGCCAGGTCCTGCCATTGCATCGGTGGCTGGCAGCACTCTGTTGGTACTCATTGCCACGTGTATGGTGCCACGTGAAAAGGTTGCTCTAGTTTTGGCACCAGGCAACAAGTAGCAAACTTGATGCCTTCTGATATGAAAATGCCTCTGTTGATGGACTTCAGAGACCCATACCTGGCTGTGGTTGCTGTGCCCCGGCACAGGTTCTGCTGCAACCAAACTACTGGTAGAAGTGGGCAATGCCAAAAACACTGAAAGAGCTATTGGCACTGTCACTTGGAAAATTTCAGTGTCCTTCCTCTTCCTCACTCTTCTTTCTCCTCTTGCTTGTAAGAGATAGGGCCCTTTTCTTCCCTATAGATACAGATCACTGAGATCAGGAACAGGCAAGGCAGCTCCTGAACTGGACTGAGAAGCTTTGAGTAGATGGTTCAAGATAGCACTGGAAGAATGAATCCCTTGAAATTGGAGGGACAAATAAGAATGCAGCATCTAGTCAAGAAAAGAAAACAATCCTCATGATCTTTAAGTCAGTCTTGTGATTTGGGGAGGGAGAAGAGAGCTGACCTGTGATCTGTAATGTCTGGAGGTTGCTGCTTATACTTAATCTTCACTTCCATTAAGAAGAATTTTGTCTTCCAAAGTAAGATTTGAAAGGAGATTCCAGTGACTGCTTTCTCCCATATAATAAAGGTAGTAAAACATTAGGTTCATAAAGGTCGCTATGCCTTAGCAGAGGAGGAGGGATGGATTTCTATTACTGGCTTTCCCTCCCCTCTCTGCTTTTGAATGAATTATGTGCTGACATAATTTGAACTCAGAAGACACTCGATGAAAGATAAAACCTTTGCTTACCCCACTATACTTGCAGACTACACTGGACTGACAGGCATTATTATTTACAGAGAGATCAGTGATGCAATCCACCCCTGCAGATTTTAGCAAAGGCTCAGGAATGTTGAAAGGGTTGGGAGCAACATGAGACTTTCCCCCTCATCTGTGCATCTTGGGGTTGGGGGCAAAGCATATGTCTGCCACAGTCTTGTGTCCCCTTTTCCTGATCTGCAGCAATAGAGAGGGCAAGGGCTAATCTGGGAAACTGCAGAGGGGTCATCCCATCCTCAGCTTGTTTACATGTGTCCCTTGCAATTGTAGCTACTCCTCAAGCAAGCAAGTGCCTGTAATAACCCAGCACTTCCTCACTACAGGGCAAATAGACCTTCTTTTAAGTTCTCACATGTGAAACTGTATTTTTTAACAAGTATTTAGCATACAATTTTTCCAAGCAGTGGTGTGCAGCAGGCAGTTCATTAAGATGTATATTCATATAATTGAGTGTTTTCCACTTATAGTTGAACTAAGGTATCATTTGGCCAAATGCCAGATGTGAGCTTATGAAGTAAGGTATGTGTCATGTTCAGCAAGTGACATCCCAAGTCCTGCAATATACCCACAGAACCATGTATAGCAAGGCTGATGTGAGCTTGGGAGAAGGGCTCAAATTGAACAGTTATAATCTGCATTTTCACTGCCACCTTATGCACTCCTGAGGCTGTAGGTACACAACTCTAGTCAGGCAGTCTTTTTTACGCTAATTTTTTTTTACCAATAAAGGTAGATTAGAATAACATACATATCGTCTTCCATTGAAGCCAGATGTTAAACCAGTTTCATAGAATTATAAATATGTACATCTCTAAAGAGAAATATGAATAGTAAACATATTGTTTAGCACAAAAAAAGGTAGGAAAAAGCAATCTTAAAAATTATGGATGCCACCTGATAAATGGTAGTTCAGAGAAGTTCACTGAGCCTGAAATTTTGACAGCACTCTAAGTTTAAAACCTGACCCTTGGAAAGTGCATTCTTTACAGCTACTATATATCTATGGAAAACGTGTTTTCTGTGGTAAGTGTGACTGGCTTCTTCTTGTATCTTTATGCTTTCTTGCCTGTAGAGAAAAGGAAATAGAGACTCCCAGGCTGAGATTTTGAAAACAGCCAGCATGAGTCTATGTCTGATCATACCGAGGCAAAAAGAAGCCTTACCTCTGGTGTTTGGAAAGGAGCAGAGTTGCATTTGCATTGGAGGGTTCGGAAAGCACTGCCCTGCTGTTTTCAATCGGCCCTTTACAAAATAATTACCTGTATTTTATGTTCTACATGTTGTTTCACAGCCTTTGTAAAACTATCAGGAGTTTACCACTGGAAAAGGCTGACTTATATTTTCCAACACAGGAAAGAAATATACCAAAAAGTAGTATGTCTAAACTTAATAATATTTCCAATTTCTATTTGCCTGGGCAGTCAACTGATAGCTAGTCAGACTCACAAAGTCAAACAGTCATTTGCACGTGTGTTTCCACAGCTAAGTCCTGTCATGCCAGCTTTTCAGGGTCCTTGCCAAGGAGCATGAGTCTTTTTCCTGCTTCCAGCAAAGGTGACTCTCATATGGAGCCCAATGCAATTTTATTTTCCATAAGTAATGTTTTCAAATGACAGCTTAATATCTCTGGAAAAAAAGATTCTACCTTTTTTTTTCACAGCACTTGCTCAGATAGTTCTAGTTGCCCTGTAAAGTATATAATACACAATAACATTTATTTCAGTATAAATTTTGAGATACAGAAAAGCTCCTATGGAATAAAAGCTGTTCCTTTGCCTCCAGTCAAGCATAAAATACATATTATGAATTTGCACTTTCTGTGTGTGCCAGGCTATTCTTTGGTTCCAGCTTTGCCCTCAAAATTATGCATGCAATTCCCAAGTAATGTGAGAGAAAACTGTTGGCTCAATGGGAACCAATGGGCAAGGAAAAAACATCAGCCTCAGTAGGAGCAAATGGTCTGATAGGAAGAAATACTGGCTTTGTTTCTCAAAAAGGCCAAAGGGGAAACCAATGGTACAGTTAAGAGAACACTGCACAGAGGAACTATCCCACCCTTTGACACATCTTATTTTTTGCCACCTCCCGCAAAAAAAAAAAAAAAAAAAAAAAAGATTGTAGTCTATTTTAAGTGTCCTTTGGACAGCTAAATACTTCAGCCTTCCCAAATGAGGGATGTGATCATCTGAAACATTTCTGTCGCTAAGAAACTTGCTAACACTAAAGCCAGGACAATGCATTCATTGGGCTCCTGCATTCCTTAAGGCATCCTCCCAGTGTCCTGTGCCATCTGTGCTCTTGTGAATTAGCTGGAGGTTGAAACTAATAAGCTGGTTCCATGCCCTGAAGTGGCTGCAAACAGCAAACTAACCATTTCACCTCCTTGCAAGCTCCCAACAACAGGGCTGGCTGGCTCAGTGAAGTAAAGCTTTGGCTTCTCATAATAGGGAGTTTCACCCAAAGTGAACAGAATTGAAAAATATTAAGGAGTTATTTCAGCAATCTTACACAAAACAATCCTGCAGAACTTAGGTGTTCACTGCTCATCTGCAGCTGGACAGAGCTCCGTACAGTTCATTCAATCAGCTAATTTAATAGAGAACGAAGCCTTTTAAACCACAGTATCAAATGCCAAAAATGTTGAAAAGAAAATGCACAGCATGGGCTGTATAGAAGGGTTACTTAAAGGTAATATGATTTCCCCATATAGTACTGATTACTGTGGCACAGGTTCAAGGAGTTAAATGATGCATGCTTGAAGAAGTGGCAGCTGATTTTTCCAGAGAATAAGTAGGATACTAGGCTTTTAAGACTGGAGAGTTCACTTGGGTAAGTCTATAATTGGAGAAAAGCACCAGGGGTTGGTAACTTGAGCACAGGCCTGGTCACCAGGAGCACTTGATAAATGTATATTCCCTGCACAGCTTTGCATAAATTTTACATTTCTTCCCTTAATTGGTGGTGGGGTATAATCAAGGCATTGTGAACAAAAATGCATTGAGAATAATACATTTCAGTCCACATAGAGTTTTCCAAGAGATCAGTGATGTTCTTGTAATGGCTGAAATTTGGACCCATTTCCAATTTTTCCCTGCTAGTAAAGGTATTGTATTTCTCTGAGGCCGGTACACACTGACCTGTACTCCTGTCTCCACATATGGTGTCCTTTTTCCAGACAAACTCAATACCAGCAGAACACCTTTGTGACTGATCTCCTTGAATGTTAACAAGCAAAGAACATGCCATTAATAAAATCCAAAGTATGAAAATCTATCTGTCACCAGTATGATGAATCTAGCCCATAATTTCTCAAATCAAATCCCTCTGTGAAAGCAATGGCTGTTCACAGATCAATTTGTCTGTGGATTCAGAGTAAATCAAAAATGAACTGCCCAGAAGCTAAACTTTGGGTCCATCTAATTGAAAAAACATTCCAGTTGCTAGGTCGGATTATTCACACAGAGTAAGTGTATGGCTTGCTTATGCCTACAGATTGGAGTCACCAGTTTTAAACACTCTTTCCAGCTAAAGTGGATGCTTGGCGTGGCTGCACAAATGAACCATTGCATAAGGAGTGAGTTTGATGCAGACATTTGCTGTACGCCCAGCCATACTCTCTGGGCCTGCTATGGCTTGCTCCTTCAGATATTTCTTTGTAATGGGGTGTTTTGCTCCTGAACTGGGGAGAGAACAAGATCTCTAACTTGAAGTGGTGGGGACAAGCAAGAGCTCAGTGGGCTTGAGTGACATCATGTCCAAAGGTTGAAATAAAATGGCCTTCTGAAGTCTATTCTGACCTACACAGCAAAAGTTCCCCTATCAGTCCAGAGCCAAGGGGCTTAGACTTAGCAGTGAGCCACTAATGATATGTAGCTTACAATTAACAAACCACTAATGAGAGGATTTAAGATCAGAGGGTCTCTTGGGTTACAATTTATTATGGCTGATTTTTTTTGTTGTTGTTTTTCCAGCCAAAAAGAAGACATTAGGAATATTGCCTTACTTTAACGAAAAAAAAAAGAAAAGAAAAAAGGTAACATGCAATAAAGTTCTTTAACCTCATAACTGAACACAAGCATTCAATCATCTTTCACCATTCCTGTGCAGTAGCTTTCTTTAAGTGTGGACATGAAGCATGAAATCCAGTAGGTGCACAGGTGGCGATCTTGTTTTCAAATGGCTTTCCCCCTCCACCCCAGGAAGAATTTGGGATCCCAGGCAGCTGTACGTATGCTGCCTAAACAGTGCAGGAAGAAAGGCATAAAATTGGAAGCAGAAAAAAATGTTTACAACTTTGCTGTTAAGAATTAGCTATTGGGAAACAGTGCCCTGGGTTTGTTCCAGTAACTCTTTCCTATAAAACTTAGAAATAAGTCCATGAGGACAGACAGGACTTGCGCCTTTGCCACCTGAGTGATCTGCCTGCTATGCCACCCTGTCTGCTCGCTTTGCTGCTATTGCCAGTCCCTGAGACTTGAATATCCTTCTGCTAGATGGAAATTTTCAGCAGCTCAGCTACTCTGGCTCAAATAGCCTCTTGGCAAGTGATAAGGGAATTTACCACAGGGCCAGCCCTCCTCCTCCACCCTCTGCTGCATACCTTTATTTCCAGCTCTAACCTCTACACTATTACAGAAATGATGAACAATGTTCAACTTTTGAAGGAAAAGACTGAGCCCAGCATCTTATCCTAAGCACAGGATATCTTTCCAGTCCTTCTTTCCATCTTTTCAGATGCATCTGATTAAAAAAGTGTTTTCCTGTCAGTCAGTCCCCTCCCTCCAGTATTTGGTATTAGATGCTATAAGCATTCCTAATCTACATTCTCTGTTGAAAATCCTGTACTGAAACACGCAGAGGCCTTGTCTCTGCTTCCCATCTCAACAGTGTGGGCATCTGCTCCCAGGACTTGCCTATTAAACTCAAAGGTGTCACACAAACGAGCAATGCAAAATCGAAAGTACTTTTTTTGTTCTGTCCTTCTCCAGGAACATCCGTCTTTAAACACTCAGAGGGGATTTAGTGTATCTTCACACACCACTAGCCTGTGCAAAGCCTTCTGTTGTCCATGCTGCAGTGGTGAGTGAGTATGAACAAGCACCTTCCGGGGAATGTGAAGACACCAGATGATACCTGCCTGGGCCAGCTGAGGATCCAGCCCATGATCTCCAACCACCCACCCACAACAAATGCTGGTGCCTGCATAGTCCTAGCCAAGCCATGGCTCTTCCTCAGCGCATGTGTGCCACAGCCAGGGTACCCTGCAGATCATCTCATATGGTTCAAGCTGAACTATATCAGCCCACACAGGGGGAATCCTGTCCACCCACAGTGGTGATTTGCCCCAGACTGATCTCTGGACTTTGCGATGCCTCTGGCACTTTAAAGTGTGAAGTGCTGTTGGCTGGGAGGGAAGACCAGGCAGGAGGATGGGAAATAACACTCTGCCGTCTCTGTTTAATCATGACCATATTTTGTTCATTTTCGTCTGCAGAAACCACTTAATTCAATATGGATATACAGCTACAAGCAAGGAGGAATCAGGCTCATATATTACAGATCAGGCACCAGTGGAACTTACTTAACTTCATGAGGATTTCACATGTTAGCCCGTGCTTGCCAGAAACAAAGAGCAGGAGAATCCCCAAAATGAAAAGCCAGTGTCCAATTTGGCCATTAAAATCTGGCAGAAAAGCAGAAAATCTTGTATTGCTAAAAATCAGCTACTAGAGAAAAGAAGAGTAAGGCAGAGGAAAGGAGAGCTGAGTCCTGAGGAGTAGCTTTCCAAGAGCCCAGTGTAACAAAAGCACATTAAGGAATAAACTTTTACTAGGAGTAGTAAACAACGAACGTGGGTGATCAGGGAAATGCAGGGATTGGTAAAGAAAAGTGTGTATGAAAACACTAACCTTGTAGATGAAACACTAACCTTGTGTCAATCAGGGAACACAAGGTACAGCTTTAGAAAACCACTAGTGAAAATGAAACCAGAACTGCACAAGCTGTGAAGAAAAATAAAAGCTTTAGCAGTCATATAAAGTAGTAATCTTGCTGAGGGAACATTGTAGGCTTTCAAAGACAGGGCAAGCATACAGAACCAGGAATCTCAATGACTTCCTTGCATCTGTGCTCACCAGGGAGATTGGAAGAAGTAGGAATAATTTTGCCGCACACAGACAGGGAAGGAGAAAAATAACTAACAAGTGAGGAAGGCACTGGAAGAATCAGAAAGGAATTAGATTAGTCAAAAAAACTTCAGATAGCTTCAGGCCTTGACAGAAAAGGATCTCAGAAGGAATTAGAAACAAATAATTTGCAGACATTTGTGATATATACATTGATGCTAGCTAGGGACTAGAGAGAAACTAATCTGACACTCCCTATTTATGGTAACAAGGGAGGAACCGTGAAAATACAGCCCTTCACAAAAAGGTTAACAGACGTTTTCCAGTGGAATAATTAGCTGATTTTGCTATCTGCTGGGTGGAAAACTGGCAGAGATTGTTCAATAACTGAAATGCAGATTTAACTCTTTATTTTTGTTCTTTAAAAAAAATAAAAAAATCCCACGACAACAAACCTCAAAAGAACAGAAGTTTTAGGTCCAAATGAAGTTCAATTTTTTTTTTTTCCCTCAACTACCTGTCTGCTGTTATTTCAGAAACCTGGCCTTCAATAAATGTCCTCACAGCCCAACCCTGCTTTCAGCTGGAGACTGCAGTGAAGTCACAAATCCGTGATGATGACATCAGATTGTTTCTATGGAAACAATAGCTTTGTCACAGATTCAATGTCAGCATTTTGCCAAGATTCAGAAGAGGGCAAGAAAGGCTGTGCAAGTGCCAAATCTTACTTGAAAGCATGCCCTTTGTAAACAAGTATATGAAACAATAGTTGAATGATAACACCGTCACTGTTAATTGAGACACTTAGGTATTTTTAATCTTGATGCCTCACTAAAATGTGTTAACTGCCTATGAAACATGACAGAGCCCTGGTTTGTCTCTTCACTTGGGAACATGAATACCATCGAACTTGTGCTTGAGTGCTACAAGGAGAATGTGCACATCGGATCTAAGATCAGATATTGCCTCTGACACATTGATGCCAGTTTTTTGCACTTATGTTACAATATGTGAGATTTTATTTTAAAATTCAGTTCATGGCAACACATGGTTTTATATTAAGATCATAGCTTTTGCTTAAAATACATCTATATGAGGACAAATTTGAGAATATGAACCAAGCATGCCCTGAAGGAAAATAAGGAGAGACCCAAACGTTAGATTTTTTTCAAGGGAACTTTTTTGTCTTTTGATTCAATCTCATTTTCTCTAGGGCTGGCTTCTGACCTTTTCTTGTTTGCTGTTAGCAAAACTGCCTGTATGAATTCAGGCAAAATAGAACTGGAACATTATAAATAACATACCTGCTCTGCTTACTTTCAGTCACCAAGGATAGAAGCTGACACTTTCTAATATACTTGCTCTAATTGATGCATACAACTTTGTTGCTTGGTTCTGTCCTGCTGTGTGACTGCTCTAACTTTGGTGGGTTTATGTGATATGTAAAAATGGATGTATAAACCAAAAGCTATGTTTGCACCTTCCAAATTTTGGGAACTGCCACAGAAGCAGAGACAAGCCAGCCCAATTTGTATAGCCATAGAGCCCATTCTGAATTATAGTGGCTTCCTTTGGTCACTCTGTAAGAATTAGCACCATCCAAAATCTCTGCAGCACTGCAAGGAGGTATCATCAACTGTATTCTACAATGCCTATTCTGATGGACCCCACAGTGGTCAGAAACAGAGTGGTGTAGAGCTACATCCCACCACATCAACATTGATACCCAGGACTTAGGGCAAGTTGAGAAGCTCTCCCTGCAAAACTTTAAGGAGAGTTGGAGTGGAAAGAGTCATTATTTCATAACAGATCTGTTATGGATCTAGAAAGACGCTGTGAATGTTCACTTTTTCAAGACTAATTTTCCTACTACTCCTTCACCCCCTTTGTAATGATGGCTGTATAGGTTTACCTTCAGAAACATCATGTTGCCATAAGTAGCATGCTGAGAAAAACAACTTCTGGGTTCTAAATAGTGCTGCTCCTCTTTAAATATTTAAAGCCTTTTAAGAGTTTCAGTAAGAATTTGATGAGCAAGACAAAAGCTATCTACTGTAAGTACATCACACGCAGAGCCTCATCCTTTCTCTCTTCTGCAATACTTTTCGAGCCAGGGTCGCAAGGACTTCAGCAGTAAAGCCCACTGGGTTTCAACAGGCAGGACAAAGCACCCAATGCCAGGCTTTGATTGTTTTCATTTATATGAATGATAGCTGTTCTCCACTTCCATGCCAGCAGCACTGATACTGCTGCACTGCCAGATACTATTGGCCAGTTAGGTTTGAACCTCTCCAAACCAGTAGGTGGTCTAATCAGTATGGCAGGTGGTCATGTGGTCTCCAAGCACACCCTAGTGTGTCCATAACAATGCAGTTTTTGAACGGACTCCATCTTATTCCATGTATATGGATTCTAATCTAACCAACAGACAATTTACTCTAACAAGGTGTTATAAAATGACAATCTAATTAAGCTGAGGCAGAAAGATATTTTCTAAACTTATTAGACTTGTTTATCAGTTTAAGTATGGGGAAAAAACCAAACTCAGTCTAAAGGCATCTTCTCCAGTTTCCAGTTCTGCCAACCATGCCATTGATGAATATGCCAGGAACATATTCCAGGTGTCTATCATTTTAATAAAAAAAAAGCCCAGAATGCAAATGGACTGGAAAACTTTATTCCATGTGCTATGAACACTACTGAGCTGAGGTTGGTATCTGGCTTTCCTTAGAGTTTATTTAAAAAATAACTTGTTTTTTCTTTTTAGAAAATTTACTATTAGCTCTCAAATCTATTAATTATTGGCTCATCTAGTAGCTTAGATTTGCCAAAGTCAAATCTTTCTTTATTTACTAAACCAAAAGGGTACTAGTTTTGCAACATCCCTGGCTATATGCAAGAAGAACAGCAACAGAAACCCCATGTTTTCCTTTCCCCAAAGCTATCTATCTGAAGAGTAAGCATCCTGACAAGCTTTGGAAGAGATGCAAAAATCATCATGCACATCTATCAGAAACTCCAGTCTGCACATCCAGTACTGACAAAACAGCCAAGCTCTGAATCCTGGAGAGTACCGCTCCATTAAGGCTGTGCTGAAAGGATCACATAAGAGCAAGCGTTGGATCTGTGGGAGAAGCAAAATCAACCAGTAGATATATGAAGAGAATACAGCACACTGAAATGTGGTAAAACATTGTAACTATTAAATAAAAGGCATGTGCAATTTGTTTTAAAATTTAATCTGTAGAAGGAGTGTTCAGCTGTACTAGTTTCTCTCAAAGCTTTGCATTTAAGAGTATGTGTTTAACATTAAGCCAAATTTTCCAATGCCAAAAGCAAAAAGTGACATCGCTTCCAGATGTAGATTTTAGTAGATCATGTCTTGAATAATTAAGGGCTGTCAGATCTGAGTGGGCTAGTAATTGAAGCTGTATAGAATACAATTTATTGCCAAATAATACCAGACCTTCAGTGAAAAGCAGAAATCACTTCTTTCTAACACAGGCTTTTTATTCTAGGAATAAGCTTGGAGGTATGGATTGAAAACATCAGATTTTCCTTCCAAATGGAAAAGTTAAAACAAACAAAAAGCAGTTCCTGAGAACATTCTTTATATGTGCTGTATTATTTGTCTCCCCTCATTCCTGTGTTTGCTAGTTATTTTCTGTTGGAAAATGTATACAAATTATGCACTTTCCCTACGTAGTCAGAGGAGGTGGACCTGAACATCAGCTGTTTGTATTCAGCTCAGTGTTGTTCAAAATAGTTCATAGTTGAGTATAAACTGAACCATCAGAAACAGGGTCTCAATCCTTTGAAATGTCAGCAGATCAAGTTCACTGCACAAGCAGGAGCTGAATTTTCAATCCAGAAGGCTGCATCATTGTCAAAAGCTCAAGATTATTTAGGTGAGCTGATTTACTAACATGGCAACTAACAAGATTTGTGCTCCAAAGTTTGATTTATACTTTGGATTCATCTTGTCAGACCAACTGTAAATAATATCTAAGAGCAACATTTTAAATGGTCCATTTTCATTTTGCTCAGATTGCTCATAAGCCCACAGTAGGGCTACAAAGTATCTCAAACATCAGACCTAAATTCTGCTTTGTCCTGGGCTACCATGTAGGAAAGCAAAAAAGGATAGTGGCAAATGGAATGTGGGTGGCTGGTAAGAACCTGACCCAGCATCTGCAAAGGCTAAGCGGGTATTCCAGCTCAGGGTATCCCGGCTCACCTGCTCCACAAGTTGGACAGGCCCGTGATGGAGGGAAAGGACGAGACCAGTGGCTGGTCTCCCCTTCTTCTCTTTACTGACATCTATGAGCACGAGTATCTAATGCTGATATTGTGACTTCACTGAAGCCAATAGAAAAATGGTCTTTAACTGCAGCAGGTCTTTGGTTTTACCCTGGGGGAGAATAAAATGCAGGCACCCTTCTCTCGGTCTGCCCTACAAAAAATGAGGTGACTCGGGCAACTTTGTCACATCAGTGCTGAGGTTAAATCAGAGAGCAGAGAAAGGCAAAAAAGGGCTCTTTCTTTCCAAATGCTGTCAGGCAGCTTCACAAATTTGTTCTTTCACATGTCCATGCCTTTATTCTTTTATTGTTGACTAAATCTGAACATCACAATGAAAAAAAAGCAGTGTGAGATGAAGAATCTTTTGTTTTTCCTTTCATATTCTAACTTTTAAAGTTTTTGTAAATGTTAATGAATGAATAAAATAGAAACACATCTTACAGAGAAGGCAATGTGTTTTCAGTAAGGTTTGGAAGTACAAGTTACAGTTCAGGTACATAACATGAACTTAAAGTAATGATCTGCAGACAGCTTCCCACAGGGAAATCAGTGCTATATATAACAAAGCCAGTTCAGTACGTATTTTTCTGTCTTCAGCATGCTTGAATAGGTAGAAGTTCATCAGGGCACAAACAGAAAACGTAGCAAGGGCAGACAAAGCTCTGCAAATGGCTGCGTTAAAAGGCTGCATGTCGCAGGACCACGTGTCCCATTTCCTTTTGGATCCAGTGGCTGACTGGGTTAAGCACAAGGTGTGTCTATGCTGCATTTTCATACCTGCGCTGGACTCAAGATCCCATGAAGAGATGCCACATTTCTTCAGATGGGTGACTTCATTTCAGCAGCAGGCAAAGACAGGTCCTGTATGCAGCTGCTGGATGCTGCCAAGTCACAGCAACCCAAGACAGGAGGAGCTGTGTTGCCTTTGAAGTCCATTCCCGTGTAATCAAAAGCAGAGCTGGGGCTCAGCATCCTGGCATGCGCTCTGCAGCATCCCCACACCCCAAAACAGCTTCCCTAGCAAACCTCAAATCCTTAGTACAAAGGAGTCATTGAAAAACAAACCACTTTAATATCTGGGTTAGAAAGAGGTTCTGCAGCTGAGCTGACAATTCTTGCTCTTTAATATTGATTGGGTGGTCATTTGTTATAATGATGGCTAAAACAGTCAAGCAGATGTTACAAATACTGCTGTTTTGATTTACGAGTGTGGAAACCTCTTTGTCTGCATGCCACAGAAGAATGCAAAGCTTCACAGCCTTTGTTCCCCAAACAGAGAGGTGTCCAGGTGGATTTTTTGGGGGTATTTTTCCATTTGCTTTTTGTGTTGTAAAAATAGAATATTTCACAGACCGATGGCAAATTTATGAAGGCTAATGATATGGTGCTAAATGTCTACCCTAGATCTCCACCTCCAGTGCTAGGAAAGATAATGACTATATAGTCTGTAACCCAGGATAACTCAGCAGGATTGCTAACTTACCGTGTCAATGGGGAATGTTTATCCTGCACATGTGGGATCAGTTTTACCTTAAGCAGTTTGGCACAGAAGAGTTGATAAATTCACAGCATGTATTCAAACACTGCTTTCAGCAAAACATTTCCACTTTTATTCTGGGGATGCTCAGATGTGGCTGAAGAAATCTCCACAAAGTGGAAGAGGAGACGGGGCCGTGAAGTACACATCAAAGAGAAATCATACCTGAACCATGCATGGTCTTTCAGCTGCATCAAATATCAAAAGCTTGCTCATTGCGCAGTGGAAGGAATGTCCAGTACACAGGCAAAATGAATGTGGCTGTAACATGGACAAAGTCTGGACAACAGTAATGATAATCACTATAACTAATAAAAGGAGGCGGTACAAACACAAGTAAGCAAATTAGCATCATGTTGCTCAGAGCAGCTTCAAAATAGTTCAATAAACATGCAAAGACCTGTGTAGCATAAGGAAGGTAAAAACACCATTTCATCATGCCAAACCAAGAAAATTACCCCCAAAAATTGAATGTACAGCTCTAATTGATGCAATTGAGAGAGTCAGCGAAGATAATCCAAGCACATAATGACTGTGGTGGGAGCATCACAATGTAATTGTAATGTACTTTTTTTGTCACAATGTATCATTACACCACCTCTGTTCCTCTGAAACAAATACCTTTATTTGAATTAAAGCACATAGATTTCCAAATCCCTTTGTTTCATGCCAAAACCTGCATGTCATCTCCTGTCGTTGTGTCAAGGAGCTGCAGTTGTGGATAGCTGTGGCTGTAGCACAGTGTTTGTTTTCGGCTCCGTTTCATATCTGCCCCCTGCAAAATCAGGAATTTGTTCAGTTTGTTAACTTATCTTAAGTGGTCCAGGGAGACCTATGGGGGACATCCTGCAAGGAGGCATAATATTTCTTCCCCAAATGCAGGTTCCTTGTGTATAGCAAAACTACCTTAGTTGAGATACCTGATGCCAAACATCCTCAGTGAAGGGGGAAGCTGATTTTACCCTTTCATCATTTAAACGCTTCATCTATCATTTTCATCATATGTAAAATGAAGACAATACCTGTCTTCTTCCCAAAGGCATCATCAGACCTAGCTCACTAGTTTCCTATAAGAGATTCCCCAGATTAAAGCAGAAATGTATTATTATTATTTCACCACTACCAAGAAATTACATGCAGTCAGACAGATACCGAAGAAGTAAGGGAGAGGTAATATAGTTTTCTCTGGCATCTTTTGTTTTTCCGTGATATATGTCCTATAACTAGTCCTGTCACTGCCTGACACATAGCAGTATGCCTGCCACTACTGTCCTGTGACATGTTACGTCACTAGTGAAGAGATGTGGTTGGAAATACCTTGTTTCTTGTCATATTTTCCAATGGAAATTTTTCCCCGCTCTTACAGCAACTTTCCAAAGATTGCTTTTGTTCCTGTTGGGGGAAATAAGAAAGAAAAAGGAAAAGGAGAAAGCTAACATCCCTCCATTTTATTTTTTTAGAAAATAAATGATTAGCTTTTGGGTAAACATGTAAAAACACTCCTGAAATATTTCTGCCAAAGCGCTTTTTTCCTATGAACTTGCAAATTTTTTCTTAAAAAGGATTTTCTCTTAAGAGGTCTTTTTAAATAAATAAAAAAAAGAAGCAGAAAATATGTTTAACCTGCTTTGCTGACCGCATATGTGCTGCTATTAAAATCAGCAGTATATGTTTGTAATGCTACATACTATTTTTCATTACATCTGTACATGCATTGCAAATCATTTCTGTGGATCAATGGTAGATATTTCTAAACTTTTTGTATATAAAATTATGGGAAAAAGTAAAAGGTAAGGGACCAGGATACCTCAGGATGCCTACTTCAGCCATTCCCAGAAAGAAATGATGGTAAAATAAGGACTTCCAACAGAATACAGGCATGAATAAACAGAAACAATCTATTTCCATGGAAACACCTCATCTAAAACCAGGACAAAGGAACCACAGGAGTGCCTACCTGACTATACGTCATCTTTAACATGAAGTTGGTGAGATGAAGCATCCACTGATAGGATGGGGCTGGCTCCTGAAAGCAGGAGCACTGTGGTCCCCAGCTGAGGGCAAGCCCCAGCACATGGCCCAGGTATGCCAAGGTGGGTGGATATCTCCATCCTGGTGTCCTAGGCCCACGGAGGGTGGGAATTAATTTGCTGTTGAAAAAGGGATGGTGGCACTAGGAGTATGCCCTTACATACTTCCCTTGTGATTCAGGACAGGGCAGCATGCTTGAAAGATGTATTAATCACTGCAAATCAGCTGGGTGCTTTGCCTTAATGACTTTATGCAATGGATAGGGAAAGATGCAATTGCAGCTAAAATGTTACCGGCACCCAGAGTGAAGATCACTAGAGCATTTGAATTATATATTTCCTGCATTAGCACTTTTGTTATTTCCCCCTGAATTAAACTTTTCTGGAAAGCTAAAGCAAACACAGACCAAACACAACTGATATCACAAACATGAATGCATGCTGCATTTGAGGAAGAAAGAATTAACTTCTCTTGGTCCTTAAAATAATCTTGAATTTTTTGAGAGGTTTTATAGAGAGTTTACAAGAGCTGGGTACCAGCAGATCCCACTTGGCAAGGGAGGCAGGCCTCCCTGGGAAACCCCTGTGAGTGACCTGATGAAAATGAGCTCAGATTTGGCCAAGTGATGAGTCCTTGAGAATAGCATTTTGCATACATGTGGCAATTTTTTTTTTTATATAAAAAAAGCATTCAGAGTGAATATAACTTTCTCTGCATGCATGAGCAGCTGAGAGGCAGCCTGAATGTTCACGTCTTCTGAGGTACATGCTGAATGAACCATATTCTTCTTTTATTCACTGCTTAATAAAAAGCACATAAAGAGCCATATTGCTCCACTTGGACTCCTGCAATGATTGAAAAATGAGGTTAAGCAAGCATGGGGGGAGCACTGTGATGATTTAGAGGTTGCTACAGACCCAGAAATCTCAGAAAGCCCTGCTGTTTTCTCTCCAGATCTGCTAAATGCAAGCCTGCAGTCACCCCATACTAAGGCAGCAGGAGCTGACAATCTTCCTCCTCTTTAAAAGCAGAAAATACCAGGAATGCCCAAAATCTGGCCTTGACATCACAGATTGCATGATTCAAGCATGAACGCAGTCACTATCTGGATTTTCCTTGTGAATTATTGAGATTGCCCAGTGTAGAGGGCTTTGATAGCTTGCCTTTGTGCTAAAAAAAAAACATTTTTTTTTCCAGTTCTGTGATGGATGTAGTAGAATATGACTTAATCTTTGTGAGATTAATTCTGGATCGCTGTGCTCTTGATTACGTAATTTGTCAAGATGTACCACTTAAGGAAAAGCAGGTGCTCGGTACAACTTCTCACATCACATAGTTCAGCAGCCAAATTCCCAATGCATGCACTGATTTTGTATCAGCTGAAGGTAACAAAAAAGTGATAATTCCTGTTTTTGTGCCTAGTTTGAAGTGTCTGAGCTGGTCGTTTTGCAGCTGACTCATTTCCAATGGCCAGGCTGCAGATGATATCTACATGGGGGAATATGAGGGGAAGGATGCTTCCCATGGGGAGGTGCTCCGGGAAGGAGGTTTTGTAGATGTTGGACTCCTCTGCCTGTGACCACTTAAGGCTGCTGGGATTTTATTGTTCCTAATGACTCCTTGGGCACCCACAACCCTGGTTAGGTGTATTTTCATTTTTGAGTGCTACATCCTTTTCTCATAGCAGGGAAGGCCAGAAAGACATATGAACTGATCCCATCTGCTTTCCAACATGCAACAATACCTGGCAGTGCTAGGACTCAGAAACGGATGGAGAGTCGGTACATTTGGAGGTCATTTCCCTAACTTACCCCAGGCGTTCACACACATCCTGACCAAGCAAGCTGCAATGGAAATTAAATACTAAAAGATAGCATGCTTACTGTGCTTTACTTTCATAGATTTCCAAGAACTTTCCATAGATGGGTAAACATTATCTCCATTTGACCGAGAATGTGGCTCTGGGGCACTGGGAGACTAAGTGGGCAATCCAAAGCATTAGCAGCTATTATTACTATTTGTTTTCATATTGTGTCACCATCAACAGAGACCCATTCCTGGGTCAGTTCCCTAGTCACTGTACAGTTACAAAACTAAACGACAGTTCATGCACAAATGAGCTCATAACCCAAGTAACAACATGTTTTAACAGCAAATGTATTCAGAAAAGCCTTCTGTCTTTTCTGGTTAGCCAGGAAATGAGGTTTTTTTCCCTCTGTCAAAGGCCTGGCAGGAGTCATCCTTCATTTGGACACATCCATAACAAACAGCTCTCCCTGAGACTGACCACAGACAGTGCAGCAAAAAATGAACCTGGCTGCCACATTGAAAGCTATTTTGTGGTGCAGGGAAGCAGAGGCCTGCCATGCTCCTCACCACTGGGGATGCTGGCGATGGTCTTTTGAGCTCTAAATGTTGAGCTGCCTCAGGCTCACCTCTGCTTTCACCTGTCCAGCCATGATCAGGACAGGGCAGGGAACAGCAAAAGGAAAGTTACCTACAGTGTCTGCAAACAGCCCTGTGTTGTTTTTCTAGAAGTTAACAGTAAAACTCTTAATATGCCTAGATATGCATATAAGCACAGGCAGAATGACATCTCAACGTATGTGTGTATTGTGCCAAAAAGACAAAAAAGAAATCCCAGGTGGCCTTGAAATTACAGAGTGTGTGTGCTGGTGGGAGCTTTTAAATTCCTGTGTAAAATACTTCACATCCTGAACAAAATCATGTCTAAAAATAGGCCCATACAAGATATGTGATGGCATTGCTCTATGTGAGTTCACATGCATTTGACAAACATGAGAATCACCAAGCAAACTATAGGTTTCATGCAAGATGCTCACAGTCATTTAGTTTTTGTGACTGATCCAAGTTCAATTCCTACCCTGGAAGAGAAAACATTGACAGATCCCAGAGAAAAGCAATTGTTTCAATATAGTAAATTGAATCCAAACATGAAAATAAGATGGAAGACCTATGTTCCAGAGCTGTAGGCACACCTAATTAGAGCTCTCGGCTGCAGACTCCAGAGAATCTGAATGAGTGGGGAGTGATATATTACTAGAGGAAGTAAAATAATCTGAGTCAGAAGACAAGGCATAGTTTTGTTCTAACAGATTACTTAAAGACATGTAAAGATTATACCATTAGTTAAATGATCTGAAATTCTACCAGTGCAGCCAGAAATATTTAAGCCCATTGCTGTCCTCTCAGGCACTATAAAATCACAGTGTTGCTAAATAGTATTATAACTTCCCATATGTAAGCCAGCTGATTTGCACAATTGTTTTAAAGTGCTTGTGACCATAGTTTGCTATGATATGACAAGCTTGCGGTATCTGACAGATGAGAGCTGCAGACCTGCATGCAACAAACCAGTGCAATAAAATGTTTTCAGATTTTGAATGGACATTATTTCTGCCCACAGCTTATTGAGAGCACTACAAAACAGTAAGGAGCTATCAACAGTAACACGATACTTATGGTTGTGACATAGCTCTCTTTTAGGTGACTTTGCTACAGGACAGAGACCTGGTTCTTGTGAATACAAACGGAGGCTGTTCGTGACTTAAAGTTTTCATAAAACACTGGGTAAAAGAGACAAAGAAAATATGAATACCCTTTTGATAGATGGGAGGAGGCTAGAGAGACTAAGGACGTCCCTACCAGAATCACATTAGGGATTTTCACACTGATGGCAATTAAGTTGACATGCCTACACAGCAAAGTTGGGCATTAGCCAAAGGTAATTAGTGAGGGTGCCAGAAGCAGGATGTGTTTGTTGGTATGGCACCTAAACTGGGCCCCATCGGGCAGCCCTACCAGACTGACACTGGCCAGCTCAAGGGCCTCTTCATGATGCTACACTGGGCAATACAGATATGTCCTAAATAATTTGCCCAATGGGAATGATGCCCAGAGCACTGAAGCTTCAGTGTCTTTAAAACAAGAGCAGCCTTTTCCCGATAACCTAGAATCATAGAATCATAGAATTGTTAAGGTTGGAAAAGACCTTTAAGATAACCAAGTCCAACCATTAACCTAGCACTGCCAAGTCCACCACTAAACCGTGTCCTCAAGCACCACATCCACACGTCTTTTAAATACCTCCAGGGATGGAGACTCAACCACTTCCCTGGGCAGCCTGTTCCAGTGCCTGACCACCCTTTCGGTGAAGAAGTTTTTCCTAATCTCCAACCTAAACTTCCCCTGGCGCAGCTTGAGGCTGTTTCCTCTCGTCTTATCACTTGTTACTTGGGAGAAGAGACTGACCCCTACCTCATTACAACCTCCTTTCAGGCAGTTGTAGAGAGCAATCAGGTCTCCCCTCAGCCTCCTCTTCTCCAAACTAAACAACTCCAGCTCCCTCAGCTGCTCCTCCTAAGACTTGTGCTCTAGACCCTTCACCAGCTTCATTGCCCTTCCTTGGACACGCTCCAGCACCTCAATGTCCTTCTTGTAGTGAGGGGCCCAAAACTGAACATGGCTCTGTTCTTCTGCTCAATTTTGATGAGCATCCTGCTCATCTTTATCCTACTGTCATTTTTATGTCTGCCATCTCCAGCCTTGCAGCAGTAACATTTGAACATGTTGGTTGTTTTCAACCAAGCATGGCAGAAGTGCAAAAGAGATATGAAAATGTCTTTTTTTTTTCACATAGACAGAAGAGCCACCTGCTAAGTGCCCTCTGCTGAGGGCCACAACATGAACTCAGCCTTATGATTAGGAAGCTGAAAGCCCTTCAGGAACCAGGGCCTTGTGTTTCACTGAGCACGGAATGACTTATATGTTACTGCAGCAAAATTTGGAGGGCTGCTATAGGAGAGATACCTGCAATGGCTGCCTTGTGAGATTTCTCCATCCTACCTTCTCCGACCTTCTAGATATGCAGTAAAGGCAACAAACTATCAGCCAGGATGATATTGATAATGTTACAAGGTGCAGGTAGCAATGCAAAGAATGGCTAGCCTGAAATCAATCTGAAATAAAAGTCCTACAAGAAAAACATAGGATAGACACTGATTTCTCCTGACAAGCAGCTAGCACTCAAAGTGGATGGAGTGCTGTCACACAAATAATTAAAAGGAAAGATATTTGCAATAGAAGGAAAAGGAAAGTAAGTATATGGAGCTTTAGTCTATTTTATAGGGATGACCTAAATAAAAAGAAAAAAAGGAAGGTAAATTAAGCTGAAACTAAAGTCTGAGGGAGAAATGCTGACGCTGATCTATAATTAATAGACTAATACCTTTTAAAGCCAAGAGAGACCAAATAATCGCCTCATGTGATGTCCTGCATTAGAGCTATGAGGACAGGATTTTGAGATTTTTGACATTTGGCTTTTTTCCGGTTAAGACATAAAGCTGACTTTTTGAAAATTCTCCATGAGAGAAAATGCTGAAAAGGTTTCTCTGAACTCGAGAAAATGGATTAAAAAGAAATAAAATAATAAAATAGTGGAAATTTGGTTTGAGTCACCAATTTTATTTGAAAAAAAAAGAAGATGGCATCATAGAAGGTAGCACAAAATGCTTTTCAGAAGGAAAAACTGACATTTGGCTCTGAAAACATTAAAATGATAAAATTCAGAATTATGGGAGGTTTTTTCTCTGTCAGAGAACATGTGTGAAATGAGCTTATTTGCAGAGTACTTTGATTCGTATGAGAATAAATTTTCCCATGAAGAAAGGTGCTACTCAGATTCTTCTAGGCCCACCTCTATCCCACATAGGTCAGGCTAGACAATCCTGCCCAAAGCTCACATCTTCCAGCTGTGCAAAGGTAGACTTTTTAAAAAGACATCTGGTCAGGGCAGAAAAACATCAAGCGATAAAAAAATTCATATTTTCAGCATGACGCTGAAAGACTATCAACCAAGCACTTAGGAAGACTCCGGGGGACCAAATGGATCAAAAAAAGACTGATCAAAAAAGGGACAAAACTGTATCCAGCTTCTGCAGGCTTTTTAAGAAGAAAAAACACGTTCTGGAGGAGGTCTCATGCAGAAGGAGGCAGGCCTTGTTGCAATGATAGCACATGGTGATTTCTCCTAAGTGGTTGAGAAGGTGGTAGACCACAACGAGGGCTTCCAGTGGAAATGGTTTTGCTGATGGCTGAGCTGTGCATTGTGTTGTTTCCAAGGTTATGCCACGATGAGTCATGGAATATAGCCTCGGGATGGTGCAGAATTCCTGGAGGGTGTGGGTTTGAGGTTTTTTTTCCCCCTCTGTCAAAGACTGGCAGCAATAACCCATCCTCAAAGTCATGGAGGTAACTGATAGATGTGAGTACTGTTGCATCTCCAGAGAAAGCTGAAGCAGCAGGTTGTGGCAAGCAAGGTCAAGAATCACAACACTGAATATTAGGTCATCTAGGGACCTGTTTTGTGAACGGGACACCTCAGGAAGAGGCATTCCCCACAGCAAAGCTAAAAAAAGCTAACCTGTTTTACTTTGCACATAAACAAATGAGGAGCGCCCACACTGGTACTTACTGCAAAACACAGGAGAGTAAGTGAGGGGTTTTTAGCTCCTAATCCTCTTGAATATACCATGGTTGCATACCCAACTATGCACCTTGTCTGCACAGGGCTTCTGTAGATCTGGGAAGGGTACATCCCCTTTAACAGCTTTTTTGCATTCAGCCGCTCTTCCAAGTTGCTTAATACAATAACAGAGTGAACAAAAAAAAAAAAAAAAAAGGAAATGCAAAAAATGACATTTGCACATTGGAGAATTTAGAGGAGTGAAGGATTCTCTAGAGTTTCTCTGTTTTTGACCCATTCTATAATTAACTTCAGTATGAAATGTGTTCCAAAATAATTGCAATCAGGTTAGAAAATGTCAGTTGCTCACCTGTGCATCCTAAAGTGTCTGGGTTCTGCTTTTAAAGCTACATGAAAACAAACTCAGCTAGAACCTTTTGCAATTCAAAATATTTAGCTGAATGACAAGAAAACTAATCCTTGGTTTATTATTAGACATGGTAAAAGACTTCTGAACATCCTGGATGTTCATATTTTTCTTCTGCTCTTTTAATGCAGTGCTACTCTGAAAAATGACTTTGTCAAAAACGTAGCTGAAGCTTTTAAAAGTGAGAAGTGGTTGTGGAGACACAACACAAAATGCCTTGAAGAGGTCTAATGATTGGAGATGCATGCTCTGCTCTTTCACATTTCCACACCCTTCGAGGATGGCATCAAGTCTGATGTCCAAAAATTGAGGTGCTCAGAATCATTAGTCTCCCGTGAAAACCTGAACCAGCTTCTCCTTGATCAGTGTATCTGTCCTTGGTGCATAATCATTTAAAATCAGAGGCTTATTTCAGACCCTGAAATAAGTTGTACTGCCCCCATTAGCTCCAGAGCATCCACAAAACAATGGGAGAGTGCAGTGGATGTGCTGGCTTTTTGTGTATGCATTATCTATTGAGCACACTGCAAAACAGATTAACTACTTCTACTTTTGATGTAGAGGCTCCTGGTCCTGCTCTTAGCATCAACTGAGACACCAGCTACCACACATCGCGATCAGAATTGTTAAACTCCTGGCTGATACCTCAGTGAAAATTTGCTGACAATGGCATTAATTTGCCTCAGGACCCAAAGGCCATACCTAAACCACCGGACCAGCAGCTCCCATCCCTAGAGAGACATGGGTGGCAACAGACTCCCTTCCCAGCTCTGAAAGTCAGGGCAAGGAAGCTAGAAAGTGTGATTGTTGAGGAAAGCAGGGGGTATCCCTGACCTTAGGTGGAGGGAACCAGCATCCTAGGACACATTCGCATTCACAAGGCAATTAGAAGCAGCCCATGAGACCTGCTGGAAATTCATTACTCATGATGATGTGTGAAAAGGAACAAACAAATGATTCACTGGGAACAGACTGCTAGCAAGGCAAGCAGCTAAGGAAAAGAAGCCCTTTTACTTCTAAAGGGAGCACTTTTGATGCAGGATTAGTGAGATAAAATAAACATAGCACTCCAGAATGATATTTTGACAGAGCCAATTTTTGGAACCGAATCACATGCTAAGTGGCATGCTTAAGCGGATGCTGGGCGAAATCAAATTAGGGCTGGATTAAAATGATGCTTTGAAATTATTTTAGTGGTTCTTATTGATTAGGAAATGTAATTTTATAGGACAATATTATGTATAATCAAAATGCAGTCATAAAGAAAAAGGTCAGGATATTAACAGAAATGGTCCTTTATCTCTACAGTATTTAGCGAAGAAGACTAAAAAGAGTAAAACTAAGCGTCTTTTCCCAAGCATGGGCTACTATTTTCCCTTAGGTTGGAAAAATTAAGATAATTTATTCAAACAAAGCGCCGTACACCTCTTCCCCCTTCTGTGTATATTTCTGTTGATAGCTGTGGAATTTCATGCTACTATCTTAAATATTTTTCTGATTTAATTTTAGTAGAAAGGTGCTAAATTCTGTTTCATCACATCTTGTACTGAACATTCATGTGCTGAATGTATTTGGATTAATTTTATTAATTTTGAATAATTAATGCCCCAAATCTGGAAGATTTCCCAGGTTAAAAATCCACCTACTAGGTGCCTCAGCAAAGTCAGCTCTGATTCGCAGGGACACAACAGGAACAGCATCACATAGGACTGATCCCTGTGCAACCCCTTTCTGTATTTGTGCTCATGTATCCAGAATTTCAGCTGGCATTTCATAGATCATGTTTACCCACTGAGGAGGAGAAGGCATGTCCTCTGATGAGGGAGTCCCAGGAATTAACCCATTATGGGAAAAATGACGGGAAAAACACAGGCAGTGGTACATGCTATTGAGTTCAAACAAGGGCAAAGAGATGGTTCAAATTGGCCTGAGAAAGATGGTCCACCTTCCATCAGCAGAACCAGTTTTTTGCAGATTGCTAGTGAAAGAAAGGTCACAGAGCAAAAATGCTGGTAAAAACGAATCCTGAACTTTCAGAAATTGTTCATCTAGATGGGTTCTACTCTGCTCCCTCCGGTAGTATAAAAACATCTCATTGAGTAAGATAAAAATGTTTCATTTTGATAATAGCTGAACTACATCATTTATTATCAAAATTATATGCTGGATACATGTAATAAGGAGGTGTGTAAATTCAATATTATCATGCATATTTTATTATGCCATGCAAGCTGAAATGAACAGAACTGGAAAAGTAGAAACAAAATACATTCACATTATTGAAATGAAACATTCATGCCTTATCAAAACAAAACAAGAAAATAGAAATGGTTCATTTAAACGCTTTCCTGTCAAAAAAATAAGCTGAAATTGATATCCTCCCGTGAAATGTTTTGATGTTAAAAATGCTTCCTTCTCCACCAGGAAAAAGTGTTTTGCAAAAAAATGTCTGCCTGCTCTCATTGACAGATACACGCCTTGTAGCATTGATTACAATGTTTTCTAAAATGGAGATCAGTCCTGATGGATATGACTTGTTCCAAGCTTCTCTACTCCAATTTGGAGATGCAGGCTGAGGTGCTAGCAGTGTCCTTGTGAGAGGTGATTCTTAAAATGGTACATATGGACTGGTCAGGCTGTGCACCCAGCAGGTCCTTTGCAAATAGTACAAGAAAGGATCTGAGCATAATGCAATGGTAAATTAAAATGACAGCAGGTGAAAGCGTTTTAACTGCTCTGAAGCCGCCTGACGCCAGTGAGCAGAATATTTTAACATCCACTCCAAAACATGTTACTTTCAAGTCATGGAAGGGCTGGAGGGCCTGATTCAAAGCCCTTGGTCTGTTCGTTTCCATTTCCTGTCTTGAAAGGACTTTGAACCCTAAGAAAACATGAGAAAAACATGCATGTTTTTATGTGATGCTTGTTCAGCCTGCTACTCCCTTGAAACTGGTCTTCCCCAGTCATATCCTACCACCCTGGTTTCCCCTTCCTCTTGGCCCATTAACACCACGTGATAACTATGCCTGCTCAAACACCCAGGCTGAATGTCTGACAGAAAAAGTCACTTTGCTTCCCCCAACAGTTAATTTCTCCCAAATTCATCCAGAGAAACAAAGTTGACTGAATAAAAATAAGTAGCAGTGCATCTGACAGCTCTTTGTATGAGCTCCATAAATTAGTTTATTTCACATCACAGTGCGCTTCAGGAACGGGAAAGACGAATGTGCTTTCCTATCCCTCTGAAGGGGCTTGTAGTTATAATTAAGAGGGTATTATTGCTGAAGTCTAATTACATTCTTTAAAGTGTGCTGATAAGAGCACGCGAAGAACTGTTTTAAAACCTGATTCCACCACTGGCTCTTTTATCCATGCTAAAACTAGCCATCAAACAAACAAAATCTGGTGAAAGCAGATCTTACATGATAGCGCTTTTACTGTTCTTCCCAGTAGGAAATGTAATGGGAAGGAGGAGCAGAGGAGAAGTAGACAGAATTTTAGATGTATTTTTGTGCAATTGAAGTTTTCCCTTTCGTGGTTTGTTTTTTGGTTTGGTTGGTTGGTTGGGTTTTTTTTCCCAATTAAAGAGCTTTTTCATTTTAGCAACAGTGGCTTATATTTGTACAACACTCTCAGTAGGGGCTAGCTGGGTTCATTGCTTGCTAATACTCATCTGATTACTGCCATTGAAATCTTCTTTGACCCCTCTTTTTGTCCACTAGTGTGATCCAATCGTGAGGAGTTTGAGACGAGGGCAGCATGCCTCCTCGTTGTCCTATAGCATGTAGCATATGAAGACTTTACCCTCTGACCGAGGTTTCCAGACACTATGAGAGTATGATAAGCAATTTGCACAGTATTTGCCATCCAGATGGATGGTATTCTGCATGTTCATTTGCTTGAACACAGATTCTTTGCATGCGTTTTTCTCAGACATACCCAAGGAGTGTAATGGAGTTTACCTATTTTTTCCCTTCTTTTTTTTTTTTTCTAATGAAATGTTTCTTTGACCTTTAAACACTAATGAATGCAGGTGACAACGTGCACAAAATGTTTGTCTTAATTGTTTTGGGTGATGTGGCTTCACTATGAAACTTCTTTCAGAAGCTTAATTACTCCCAGTGCTGCATTTACAGCAAAGGGAAGGTATCAAATGAGACAATGAAGGGAGTTCAGTGGTTTTGATCTTATTTTCTGAAATTGGCCAATCTCACGCTCTCACCATTTATTAATACAGATCATTTCCTCTCATTTCTCACAATTGAATTGAGTCGCTGTTTGCATGCTGATGGGGCAAGTAAGTGGGGAGCTGCGTTCGTCACCACCTGATAATGGATGAGAGTCGTTCGTTCAGAGGCAGGCGGTTCCTCTGGAGGCCCTGCAATTTGCCAGAATATATTACATTTTTCCAAGATTATTGCACAGCAGATGATTAATATTGCATGCTCAAATGGCCTTTTCAAGGACTGAGTGGGGAATGGAGGGGAATAAGGGAGAGCCTCAGAAGACTAATTTCCTATCTGCACGTTGTGATAGAAATGCATAATTGCAAACAGCGTTTTGTAACTTGCCAGTATAAAAAAGGGAAGCCACTGAGCAATGTGTAGCCAGAGAAAATATGGCTTCAGCTGACAAAAGCAGAAAACCCCTGTTGAAATCAATGTGGTTCCACTGGTTTACATCAGTGAAGAATCTAGCCCAGAAAGCTTACTAGGGAGGTGCAGCAGGGAACTACCACAAGTAAAGCAGTAGTTTTAGTAGGATGGGGAAATATTGTCCCTAAATCAAGGCCAGCCTGTGGTGTGGACTCTACAGGAGTATGCAACTGGAAGAAGGTTGCATGGAAAAGTTAAGTGCTGTCTGGTCTGCAGTAGCAAAGAAGTCTGCTGCATCTCAGTCTGAGTGGGAGAGGTGAGGAAGAGCTGGTAGCTCTGCCATGCACTGTATGGAGTGGACGAAGGGCTTCAGTTGGTTTAGCGTAGCTGTGAAATGTGTTAAAGATGTGCCTAAGATTACATTGGCCTTCATAGTCAGCAAAGAGCTCTGCAAAACTCATAGCGGTGGGATGTAATACTAGTGGAAATGCTTTAGTAGAGTTGAGTGGTGTAGGTGTAAGAGAGGCTTGTATAGATCATTTCTGAGCTCTTGCCTCTCTGGTGCAGCTCGGATCATGTTTTGGCAGCGTTGGAAAGCAAAGCTTTGTGTAAATGCCACCACATGACTGAGCTGGGCTTGGATGGACCTTGGATGGGCTCTGTGCTCGTTATGGCTACAGCAGCAACATTTTTGTAGCATGTCTTCTACCTTCTGCCTAAATAATGTGAGAAACTGTCCAAATTGATTCACCTCCCCTTTCTTTAGCCTTTCCAGGGCTGTGCTCTGAGCACTTTTGGCTTGCTGCATATATCATGACTCAAAATCCGAGGAGCACATCCAAACTGGACCTGATTGCCCCTCCTTCCGCTCGCGTGTCCTCCCAGCTGTGCTAGCTGCAGACAGGTTGTGTTATTCCTGAGATGCACAAATTTTTGATGCCACCTTGTTTTGGCCACTGATTTCTATGTCTATTTAGCTTTTATTTCTTCCACTCCCTTAAATATGTATACTGCTCCAATCAGGGTTCCCTCTAGGATGATACTGCCAATGTTTTCCTAACTGTCAGAGGGAGAAGGGGGGGGGGGGGGGGGGGGGGGAGGTGCTGTGCTGCTGGATACTTGGGTCTGACACAAACAAATACAAAGGCTGTATACAGTGTTTACTATCCTTAAGAGATCAGCCAAAATCACGCTTAATATATACAGCTGGATGAATGTGTATTATTTCCCTACCAATTCCCTCCTATCCAGGTAGGGTCTGGTAACATCTAAGCATCTAAGCATCATCATTTATGCTTCACCTGTGCTGCCAGCTCTGAGCTGCATGTAAGGCCAGGGAAAGTAGTTCAACTCTCACACTTCTTGGTACTGGTTTCTCAGGTACGAGTTGAAGAAAGGCCGAGTTCACTCTTGGCTGTGCAAGCGGATTCCTGTTGGGACTTTTGTTTGTCCAATTTTGTATCCATTGTACACTAAGTGTATTTCTACAGGGGTCTGCCTAAATATGATTCGTATCCCCTCAGGCTTCATCAAAGCAGGTTGCATAAAGCAAAAAAAGATGCTCAAGTATTTTTGTCAAACAAATGTGGTGAGGTCACTATAGTTGTGAGGAAACTTTCAGTGAGGGCTGGTTTTGGTTTTGGTTTTTGGTTTTTGGTTTTTTTTAATTAAAGCTTCTTTTTTTTAATGCTGTGCCTCCAATTTTATCACAGAACTATTGGTCTGGAATTCCATCTTTTTGTATTTGATGCTTAGATTATTCACTTGTTCATTGTTACAGAAAGGATGCTGAAAACTTAAGACACTACCAAAAAGACCTAGGAAGAAATTGTTTATAACATATGATGAGTGAACAGCGGAAGTTAGTGGAGAAACCCATGTACCCTAGGACCCTTGGCTTCCTGATAGTGTTTCTGTACAGCTAAGCTTGAAAATATTTTTTTTTGTTTGTTTTTTAAAAATCCACATGCATAAATTGATCGCTCTGAAACTGTTGTGTTACATCAGGGGTAGGACTGTAATCTGGGAGCAATGTTGGCTTACTTCCTCACCATCAATTATCTGGCAAATATCTGGGAACAGTGAACTCTTTCAATAGCGGCTAGATGGGTGAATGGGGTTGGAAAAGGTCATGTTCCAGGTGATTTATCTGCAGGAAATAATTCAGCTACTTCGTAAAACCACTTCTGCATCTGGCCCTTTGATTGCCAAACTATTCATTCTTTCTAATGCAACAGAGAAATGCTTATTTGAAGAAACAAAATAAAGAGCTGCTACAGTAGAGCAGAAGGCAGATAATTTAAACATGGAAAAGCTGCGATGTCATGGGAGATGTACTGAAGAATTCCTTTGTTCCTTTGTCCTCCCCATTGTGGGAACAAGCCAAGCCTTAATAGTAAATGTGTTAATTCAGTTTCTAAGTTAGCTATTTGGGAAGGGGTTTTGCATTGTTGGGTGACTGCCCCAAAATCAGGATTAAGTTAAAGAGATATTAAAATAAATGGAAAAGGGGCCATAACACAACTTCCACGGTGGGTCTGTTCTGTGCAGATGAACAAAGAGGCTTTGTTGGTGTCTGATCACTGGCAGTATTGCACGAGGGAGGAGTGCAGGTCCTCTCCCGACCAATGCTAGCAATCTGTTTGTGAACAGTACACATTCTTTTGTACTGTATTTACATAGCTTAATGGAGTTTTTAAAGGTCAAAATCCAAGCAGTATACACTTTGGAGCTGTGAACTATATACAATTGTGTTGCTGCATTCTTAATTGCATCTTCAGAGTAGTGGGGTTTTTTTTCTTCTTTTTTTAACTATGGAGCTTTCGGAGACAAGAACCGCCCCTTTCAAAATTTGAGTTGCAACAGGGACAACAGCCCCCACAACCCATCTGGCAAGAATGCTTTTAAACCTCTGTCCTCCTTTGTTTGCAGAGGAGGTAGTTGTAAACGGAGTAAATGTTCATCACCGCAGTACTAATGAAGTTGGATAGCATTTGTTTCAGAGGTATAGGAAAAGAGGGCAAGGAATGGTGCTGGTCGATAATTAAAGACTAAGGTTTGATTTTTGGTGCCCTAAAGCAAACTCTCTTTTATGTTGGTTATGTTGAGAGCTGGCTGAAACACCCTTAGTCCTGTTTTGGACCACAGCCTGGGACCATAAGACCTTTAACAAGCCTGCAGGCTGTTACATCTGGAGGGAAAGGTGCAAGCTAGGCAATCACCAGAAGACAGAGCCACATGTACTGAGTTAAGAGTATAAAGGCATCAACTACTTTAAAGAACAGGTGTGCAGTGTCCTGTGTTTGCTGTTACTGATCAGGCCATCCTGGAGTTGAGCACACATTTTTTTTTAAACCCTAATTATGGGATGTGTTGTCCTTGCCAAATGACCATGACCAGAATGGAGGGCACTGCATACAAGCAAAATCCCACTCAGGTCTACCAAATTGTTTCTATCAGCTCTTTACCTGGGCCTAAAACATTTGGCGTATGAGCTAGTAATGCATCAGCAGCTCACATAGGTAGGATGTTAGCTCATATTCATTCTTGCCAATAATCATTAGCCCTATAATTGATTTACTTCAGCACGGTTTAGGCATAGACTACACTATCAGCTCAGAAAAGTCTGCTGTGAAGCTTCTACAGCAAGTCAGACAAAACCCTGAGTTATCCCAGCAGGTCTGATAAGGAGATACAGTGGTGGAGAGGACCTGCTGCACCATTCATTCCCTTTCTAGCCATCCCCCACCCCCATGGGTTTCTGCCATGGTCAGAGCACAGGTTGCACATAGGCAGTTGCTGTTGATCTTTCTCTGCTAAGCTATTTTTCAAGCAGAAATGAAGTGTGCATTTATTACCAGTTTCTCAACACTTGTTGCTTGCTGTTAGAGAATCAATTATCAGTGGGATTTCAGCTGTTTATAATATCTGATCACTTAGGTCACTGACAAATTAATAGTTCATTTCAGTGGTAGGGTTTTTATTGTGTTACTTTGATAATTGTGGGAGCAAAAGGCTGCTTTGTCTTTCTTCAAGAAATAGAGGCTGGCTCCTCAGTTCAGGCTTTTGACAAATTATCCACAATTTATATGGAGGGTCTTCTGCATCCCTTGCAACTTTATATTGGCTCTGATGCAGAAAATGGGGTCCTGCAAGGGCTTTTCCTCAGGGAGAAACTGGCTGGGGAACAGTCACTGGAGAATAAGCTGGTTTTGCAAGAAGTCTCAAGCAGCTACATGGGAATAACCATCCTGCTTAATCTCATCATGCTCTTGGGGAGGTATGTGGCTTCCCAGCAGAGCTCACTGCACATTTGCTATCTCAGGGCTCGGCCACACAACCCAGGTAACACAGCTTATCAAGATACTGTAAGTCAGTTGAGGTGCAGTAGCTGCCTATGCAACATCCATAGACCCTGCCAAAAACAATGTAATGCAACTTAACTTAATTCTCATTCCTTGCAGGCTAAATGAAATAATTTTATTGCATTGCCCATTGGTTAAAAATGTGCACACGTGGTTTTCTCTACAGCTCTGTCTACACATGGTGCCCTGTTAAGGACAACTCTCTCCTAGTTCTTCCTTTCCCACATCAGGGTGAAACTCCTTATCAGCTTAGTAAGACTGAGGTGGTGCCAGTGCCAAGAGCTCTTCCTCTGCAGGCCATACCAGGGAACAAGGACGTCACTTCAAAAAATCTTTTTTTCTGTTGTCAACCTGCTGGAGCTTCAAAGCAGCTTCTTAGTGTCTGTGTTTTCATGCAGTTTGATGTCTGTGCTTGTGAGGTTTATACATTAATGCTGGTTTCAGGCAGTCTGCAATAGTTACTTAGCTCATTCCACATAGGGCTAAGACACTCTAAGAAATATAAGACCTTTAGTTACTCTGACTTAATTTGGTTCAAAAGACCATCTCACAGGATGAGAGTGGAGAGATCATTAGTTCCTTAGGTCCATGAGATGGCAGGAATTAAGAGAAGTTGCTCTGCTAGCCTGTGTAGTAGTCAACACTCAGCACTAGAGAGTGGTAGGGGTAAGAAATGGTCTTTTCTGATCTGTTCTTAGGGAAGAATTATTTTCTAAGCACAAAATAGACAATATTTCTCTCCTGGTACTTCTGAATATGACTGGTGGAAGTCCTGAAGTAATGCAATGTAATGAAGGGCAACAAAGCAGTGAAACACATGTCCTCAAATCCCCTTTCAGCAACTTCTTGGAGATCCTAAAATGCTGAAGCTCTGGAGCCTCTTAATGCTAACTTTAGCTTCAAAACCACCCCTATTTTGACACTTAAAATGTCAGGTTCCTGCCTTCATCTTGCTGTGATTGTGCCATGCGATCATGTCTGAGAGGAGATGGCACATTTCCTTCTAAAGACTGCATTTAATCTACTTACGAAAGGTATGGCTTTTCATCCATTAAGCTATGCTCTCTGATCAGAGCTCTTCAGAAGGAATCTTATTTTTTAATCAATGTTTTGCTCCAAGGACAGGAGGAGTTTAAATAAGTGAATGCTCTACTGCTCCTAGATACCTCCATGCCATCTCCTCTGAAACAAAAGCAGTGGGTCCGAGTCATCCTTGCAGTGTTCCAGTATTATGCTGAAATCAGTGGGAGTATACAGGATAAAAATGGAGTAATGCAGCAGTGAATTATCTCAGTAAAAACTTGGGGTCTGTGGCATCCACCTCTGCAACGCTCCATGGAGTACATTGCTGATTAAACTATGGGTGCCATTGCTCCTTTAAATCAGTTTTCAGAACTGCATGAGGAATAATTTCCTCCTGGTTTTCTTGGGATAGCAAGAAAGTGGAAGAGTAAAGGTGTGGTATTGTCTTTATTTATTTTTAATCTTTTTTTCCTGTGATTTATTATCTGAGACACTGGATTTTCCCCTGAGAGCTGCGATTCTTTGACGCATCTATTCAATATCTCCATTTATTCATTTAGGCCGAGAGATCTGAGCTTATAATATCCGATGTTACAGTGAAGTTCTTGCAGGCTCAGGGAGTTTGTGAAATGGAAATTCCTCTCCTGTTAAAAGAATTCTGCTTTCCATGGAGAAAATGTCAAGAACATCTTAATGTCTTTGTTTTGTAAGCACCTTATTTTTATCAATGCCTGTTGAAAACTGTAATAGTTTCATATTCTGAATATTGTTTTTTTGGTCTGCAAAGGCTGAGGGAGCGATCAAGAGTTATCACACTGCCAGAAGGTATTAAAAATATAGAGGGTAGTGAGAAGGGCTCGATGTAATGACTAACGGCATATAAAAATGAATAGTGTGCAGCTTAACAGTTTTGATGCTGTTTGCATTAGCCTTATCTATGAAAGCTACAGCAACTGCTTGCCCTGCCAGTTAGTCCTCTCATCTACCCCGATTCACAGCTATTTGTTCTCTTGGCTTGTCCTGACTTCAGCCTCAATCCCCAGCCTTCCCCACAGTATCCTGACTTCCAGTAAAATGGGAAAAAACAAACAAATAAAGAAAACAAAACAAAAAAACCCAGCCTAAAACAACCTGAAAGTGCGGGGAAACTTGGAATTCCCTGTGCAATGGTCTCATCATGCAGAGAAATGGGGTTGTTTAGGAGTTTATGTACAGGCTGTGCTCTTTCAAGGATGCTCACATGTCCAGCCCAGGAAGCACGTTGATCTAAATCTCTGCCTCTGAACAACAGAGATGATGGAAATTTCAATGCAAAATGGTTGGCAAATGCAGCCAAATACCACTTGATGAATCACCAGTGCAATCCACCAGTACAACAAGCTTATAGCAAAAGTGACTGGTGATAGTTTTTCCCAAATGGCACAAAAATTATGAACATGGTATTCATAACATCTCCAAGTAAGATGACAATTCTTGAGACTGGTCAATATGGAAACAAATACGAGTAGTTTCTGGTTAAATCCCTGCACTAAATATTTAGACAACTGATTGCAATGTATATGCCTGATAAAATGGATCACAGGGTGTGAGTAGATGGCACAGAGCATACTGTCCTCATTGCTCAGCTTGAGAGAGACACAAGAAGGTTACTTGGGTTAGAAACTGGGTCAAGCAATCAGCCAAGGAGCTGGGAACAACAACGTTATGTGTTGTCAAACCAAATCTAACCTAAAAATATGAGCAGGGCAGGCAGCGATCTTGGCTGTTACTTCAGTGCCCCTGCTGATGATGAAACACTACTGAAACCCTTTATCTCATTGAGTACATATTTTAAAAAAAAAATATAAACAGAACACAATCTTCTAAATGAGGGCAAGCTCTAAAAGAAACCCAGGTATTATACTGGGAAATGTTAAGAAACCTTAGTTCAGATAGCACAGATATTTAAAGTGGAGCTTTCTATACCTAGATATAGACACCAACAGTGATAACAGTCAATGTGTTACCTAAAGCCTTATACTGTATGTTAGTAGGCTTTTTTTGCAGTAGAAAATGTATAAATATGATCCCTCTCCCTGAGTAACAGAAACAAATGATTTTAAGCGTGAGATTAAAGTTTTGGTTTTATATATTCTTGAGATTTTTTTTTTTCTTTCAGGCGGCCTAGTTGTGTGTTCTGTTTTTTTTTTTAAATGCAGCTGGTGTTAACAATATTCTGAAACTTAAAAAGAGAAAATTACCTGAAACAATGCAGAACAACCTGACTATTTTCATTTCTGAGTCAAACAAGAAGCAAATTTTAATTAGACTTTAAGTTACCTAGATTTTTAAAAAATCTTTTTATTTGAATAATGCATTTTCTGTTAACATTCATGATGGGGTTTTGTGTTAATATGTAGATTTGACTCTTTTGACCTGGGAGTTCCTCTGAAGTCTTCAGTTTCAATTTGGCCGTCTTCATGTCTGCATTGAGGAAGGAACATAATGGTGAAAACAGGCTTTGCAAAACCTCTCATTCTTGGTTTTCTGCCCAATGATACACTAGAGGACTTGGCTATATGAATGAGTATGTTCTTGAAACATCAGAGATGAAGAGAAATGGAAATCAGCACTACATTTAGAAGAGGTTTTACTTCCCTTCAAAAACACTGCTGTAATGTGATCTCCATTTGTTATCATGCCAGTCAGTATGTATAGGCTATGTCTAGTCTATTTCAACTGGCAGGTCTGAAGAAGGCCTCATACACAGGAGCTATCAAGGTTCAGCTCCTTGAATTTGCAGTGAATTCAATTTGATGGATTGGTAATCTCATCTGCTTTTGCAATCCCATCTGCTTTTGCAAATAGTAACATTGGGGCCCCTCTAGAAGCATCTTTGAGCTAATATGTGCCTGACCTGTCGACGGTGGGGTCACCTCTGTAGATGGCATAGATGGAGGCTGCTGGGGCAGTCCTTCGGTGTTTTGTTCCTGTCTGAATAGAGGGTTCAGGAAACATCATAATTTCCCACAGAACCTGTCCAACAGAAGACTGCTATTTTCACATGAATTTATCTTATGGATCCAGTGGCAATATTCACATAAAGTGTTCATTCTGTGTGTGTGTGGATGGTAGGGGACACTGCTTTTAAGAAGAAAAAGCAGTGGATGGACAGAGAGGTTTTTAAGATTTTTTTTTTTCCCCAACAGGAAAGAAAGAATCTTCATTTTGGTTATATTTTCTTTAAAAAAACCACACACTTTTTAAACTTGAAATTTTCCTTTCTATCATTTTTGGCCTCCTTATACTTTTTTAAGTTTGTCAGCATATTGAAAGATGGAGGCTTTCAAGTGTTTGAAGGCTGAGACTACTTTCACTGAAGTCACTGGGAGCTTCATGACTAATTTTAGCAGGGAGGGGGAAGGTGAGCAATCCTTGCCAGCTGACATCAGACAGGGAGCTGAGTACCTCCACGATTGCTCATCTGTTGACAATTCAAGAGTATTTTACTATCTTTAAATAGATCACATAAAAGGTCGCTTCTAGACATGCCTCTGAAAACAGGAGAAAACTTGCAAAAAGTTTCTTTGGCTGCTGTTTTTACATCTTTACTTCTTTGCTTGGAAAAGCTACCCACCGATTTCTTGTCTGTTCTCTATCCTGTATGACTTCTGTCCCCATCCTTCACTCACATACCTGCATATGACTAAAGGTCTTTGGTCCTCTGTGATACAGCCCTTTAAACTACAGAAATGCTGAGTGGAAGAGACCTCTTGAGGTTATCCAGTCTAATCTCTAGTTCAGTCTCTCCTTAAACAATATTTGTGCAAGAACCTTAGGAGCATCAATCTTCTTTACCAAGTGACAGCATCTGATGAAAAATTCAGGACATCTGCAGCTACGTGGATCACTCTAATTTAAAGCCTGTTCCTCTTCCTCATCTCCTCTGCTTATCTGTAGCTATGGTAGGCTGCCAAGCCTTTCAGCTGACCAATTCTACTTTTTGTTCTCTCCCTCTTTCCCTCCCTACTGAGTTGTCCAACTTTTTGTCAGTTTGAAAGACTTAACTCCTCCTGTCTGTCTCCTCTGCAAGTTAGTATGTCCCTTTGGCTTCATGCAGAGCATTTTTTTCTTTTTTTTTTTTTTTTAAAACTGGCCACAAGACTGTTGGGCACACCTGAAAGAAGAGCCAAGCACCATGGAAGATAGGAAGCAGTGCTTTGTTTGCCTTAATGCTGGAGCACTCTACAATAAAGAAACCCATCATCTCCTGAGTCATTCAATACCTGTTCTTCCAGTAGCATCTACCAAGATAGCAACTGCACTGTCTGATGATTATGGTCATAAAAATAGAGTAAGAAAGCTTGCTTGTTCTTTCTACCTTTCAAATCTTTCTATCTTTCGGATAACAGGACAGTCATACCGTTAGTTTTCCTTGGCTTGAAATGGCCGCCTTTTCCCTCTGCTGAGAAAGATAAAGCCACGAAGATCACACTGGGGCTTGTGGGAGGCAGAGGGACACAGGAATAAATACACTTGCTGCAGCTGAGTTATTGATGCTGGACAAGCACTGCTGAAGCATAGACTTTGAGGTACAGCAGAAATTGTGAATGGTGAAGAGGGGAAGGGTGTGCTGAGATGGTAAGCCTGGGGAAAGAGATCAAAGCAAAAGTGACTGTGGGGGTCTCCTCTGCCAAGGAGCTGTGGTACTGCTGGGCTTCCAGACAGAGCATGATGGCTAAGACAGCAGCAGAAACATTCATTAGAATGACTGTTTTATCTTTTTGGACAATTAGCCTGATAATTATGCTACTTATTATAATAGCTTGTAGTTAACGGATGCTATACAAGGGAATTAATGACTCTAAATTATTTTAGAAATACCCTATGCCATCTTTTTAAATAATAATGCAGAATGTCTATGTAGGATGTTTAACTAAGTTGCAGATTGCTGTGTCGGGGCACCCTGCTATCCAGGCATGCTCACCACTGTTCAAAAGCCATACTTGCTTCTCAGAAAGTCAAACATGCATTAAGGAAAAATATCTCTTGCCATGGGCCTAGAAGCAGAAGCCTGAGGCTGCTGTGTGCACTACCAGAGCAGGGATGCTCTTCAGCTCTGTAGCAACTGATGCAAACAAGCCAAGGCCCTGCAAGTGCTTTGCATCCGTCAACAGCAGGGAAATATGTTGCCTCCATCAGCCTTGGCTTGGTTTCTGTCCTGCATCTTTGTAAGATATAGATGGTGTAT
>NC_138828.1:24821971-24824471 GCF_965183815.1 Platalea leucorodia
GTCTCTAACCCTGACCCTAGCCCCTAACCCTAGCCCTAACCCTAATCCTAACCCTAACCCCTAACCCTAACCCTAACCCTAACCCTAACCCTATCCGCTAACCCTAACCTTATCGCTAACCATATCCCTAACACTAACCCTAACCCTAACCCTAATGTCTCTAACCCTAACCCTAACCCTATCCCCTAACCCTAACCCTAACCCTAACCCTAACCCCTTAACCCTAACCCTAACCCTAACCCTAACCCAAACCCAAACCCTAACCCTAACCCTAACACTAACCCTAACCCTAATGACCCTAACCCTAACATGAACCCTAACCCTAACCCTAACCCTAACCCTAGCCCTAGCCCTAATCCTAATGGTAACCCTAAACCTAACCTTAACCCTAAACCTAACCCTATCCCTAACCCTGATCCTAATGGCTCTAACCCTAACCCTAACCCTAACCCTAACCCTAACCCTTACCCTAACCCTAACCCTAACCCTAACCCCTAACCCTAACCCCTAACCCTAACCCTAACCCTAACCCTAACCCTAACCCTAACCCTAACGTTATCGCTAATCCTAACCCTAACCCTAACCTTTACTTTAACCCTAACCCTAATGGCGCTAACCATAACCCTAACCCTAACACTAACCTTAATGACCCTAACCCTAACCCTAACCCTAACCCTAACGCTAACATTATCGCTAACCCTAACCCTAACCCTAACCCTAACCCTAACCCTAACCCTAACCCAAACCCTAATGTCTCTAACCCTAACCCTAACCCTAACCCAAACCCTAATGTCTCTAACCCTAACCCTAACCCTAACCCTAACCGTAACCCCTAACCCTAACACTAACCCTAACACTAACCCTAATACTAATGGCCCTAACCCTAACCCTAACCCTAATGGCTCTGACCCTAACGCTAACCCTAACCCTAACCCTACTGGCTCTAACCCTAACCCTAACCCTAACCCTAAACCTAACCCTAACCCTATCCGCTATCCCTAACCTTATCGCTAACCCTAACCCTAACGCTAACCCTAACCCTAACCCTAACCCTAATGACTCTAACCCTAACCCTATCCCTGACCCTAACCCTAATGACCCTAACCCAAACCATAAACCTAACCCTAACCCTAATGTCTCTAACCCTAACCCTAACCCTAACTCTAATGGCACTAACGCTAACCCTAACCCTAAACCTAACCCTAACGTTATCGCTAATCCTAACCCTAACCCTAACCTTTACTTTAACCCTAACCCTAATGGCGCTAACCCTAACCCTAACCCTAACCCTAACCCTAATGACCCTAACCCTATCCCTAAACCTAACCCTAACCCTAACCCTAACGTTATCGCTAACCCGAACCCGAACCCTAACCCTAACCCTAACCATAACCCTAATGTCTCTAACCCTAACCCTAACCCTAACCCTAACCCAAACCCTAATGTCTCTAACCCTAACCCTAACCCTAACCATATCCCCTAACCCTAACCCTAACCCTAACACTAACCCTAATCCTAATGGCCCTAACCCTAACCCTAACCCTAACCCTAATGGCTCTAACCCTAATGCTAACCCTAACCCTAACCCTAATGGCTCTAACCCTAACCCTAACCCTAACCCTAACCCTAACCCTATCCGCTATCCCAAACCTTATCGCTAACCGTAACACTAACCCTAACCCTAACCCTAATGTCTCTAACCCTAACCCTATCCCTAACCCTAACCCTAATGTCTCTAACCCTAACCCTAACCCTAATGGCTCTAACCCTAACCCTATCCCTAACCCTAACCCTAATGACCCTAACCCAAACCCTAACCCTAACCGTAACCCTAATGGCTCTAACCCTAACCCTAACCCTAACCCTAAACCTAACCCTAACGTTATCGCTAACCCTAACCCTAACCCTTACCCTAACCCTAACGTTATCGCTAACCCTAACCCTAACCCTAACCCTAACCCTAACCCTAATGTCTCTAACCCTAACACTAACCCTAACCCTATCCCCTAACCCTAACCCTAACCCTAACCCTAACCCCTTAACCCTAACCCTAACCCTAACCCTAACCCTAACCCTACCCCAAACCCAAACCCTAACCCTAACCCTAACACTAACCCTAACCCTAATGACCCTAACCCTAACCCTAACCCTAACCCTAACCCTAATGTCTCTAACCCTAACCCTAACCCTAACCCTAACCCTAACCCTAACCCTAACCCTAACCCTAGCCCTAGCCCTAACCCTAATGGTAACCCTAAACCTAACCTTAACCCTAACCCTAACCCTATCCCTAACCCTAATCCTAATGGCTCTAACCCTAACCCTAACGCTAACCCTAACCCTTACCCTAACCTTAACCCTTTCCCTAACCCTAACACTAATGTCTCTAACCCTAACCCTAACCCTAATGGCTCTAACCCTAACCCTATCCCTAACCCTAACCCTAATGACCCTAACCCAAACCATAAACCTAACCCTAACCCTAATGTCTCTAACCCTA
>NC_138828.1:24836971-24839471 GCF_965183815.1 Platalea leucorodia
CTAACCCTAACCGTAACCCCTAACCCTAACACTAACCCTAACACTAACCCTAATACTAATGGCCCTAACCCTAACCCTAACCCTAATGGCTCTGACCCTAACGCTAACCCTAACCCTAACCCTACTGGCTCTAACCCTAACCCTAACCCTAACCCTAAACCTAACCCTAACCCTATCCGCTATCCCTAACCTTATCGCTAACCCTAACCCTAACGCTAACCCTAACCCTAACCCTAACCCTAATGACTCTAACCCTAACCCTATCCCTGACCCTAACCCTAATGACCCTAACCCAAACCATAAACCTAACCCTAACCCTAATGTCTCTAACCCTAACCCTAACCCTAACTCTAATGGCACTAACGCTAACCCTAACCCTAAACCTAACCCTAACGTTATCGCTAATCCTAACCCTAACCCTAACCTTTACTTTAACCCTAACCCTAATGGCGCTAACCCTAACCCTAACCCTAACCCTAACCCTAATGACCCTAACCCTATCCCTAAACCTAACCCTAACCCTAACCCTAACGTTATCGCTAACCCGAACCCGAACCCTAACCCTAACCCTAACCATAACCCTAATGTCTCTAACCCTAACCCTAACCCTAACCCTAACCCAAACCCTAATGTCTCTAACCCTAACCCTAACCCTAACCATATCCCCTAACCCTAACCCTAACCCTAACACTAACCCTAATCCTAATGGCCCTAACCCTAACCCTAACCCTAACCCTAATGGCTCTAACCCTAATGCTAACCCTAACCCTAACCCTAATGGCTCTAACCCTAACCCTAACCCTAACCCTAACCCTAACCCTATCCGCTATCCCAAACCTTATCGCTAACCGTAACACTAACCCTAACCCTAACCCTAATGTCTCTAACCCTAACCCTATCCCTAACCCTAACCCTAATGTCTCTAACCCTAACCCTAACCCTAATGGCTCTAACCCTAACCCTATCCCTAACCCTAACCCTAATGACCCTAACCCAAACCCTAACCCTAACCGTAACCCTAATGGCTCTAACCCTAACCCTAACCCTAACCCTAAACCTAACCCTAACGTTATCGCTAACCCTAACCCTAACCCTTACCCTAACCCTAACGTTATCGCTAACCCTAACCCTAACCCTAACCCTAACCCTAACCCTAATGTCTCTAACCCTAACACTAACCCTAACCCTATCCCCTAACCCTAACCCTAACCCTAACCCTAACCCCTTAACCCTAACCCTAACCCTAACCCTAACCCTAACCCTACCCCAAACCCAAACCCTAACCCTAACCCTAACACTAACCCTAACCCTAATGACCCTAACCCTAACCCTAACCCTAACCCTAACCCTAATGTCTCTAACCCTAACCCTAACCCTAACCCTAACCCTAACCCTAACCCTAACCCTAACCCTAGCCCTAGCCCTAACCCTAATGGTAACCCTAAACCTAACCTTAACCCTAACCCTAACCCTATCCCTAACCCTAATCCTAATGGCTCTAACCCTAACCCTAACGCTAACCCTAACCCTTACCCTAACCTTAACCCTTTCCCTAACCCTAACACTAATGTCTCTAACCCAAACCCTAACCCTAATGGCTCTAACCCTAACCCTATCCCTAACCCTAACCCTAATGACCCTAACCCAAACCATAAACCTAACCCTAACCCTAATGTCTCTAACCCTAACACTAACCCTAGCACTAACCCTAACCCTAACCTTAACCCTAGCCCTAGCCCTAACCCTAATGGTAACCCTAAACCTAACCTTAACCCTAACCCTAACCCTAACCCTAACCCTAACCCTAACCCTAACCCTAACCCTAAACCTAATGGCTCTAACCCTAACGCTAACCCTAACCCTAACCCTAATGGCTCTAACCCTAACCCTAACCCTAACCCTATCCGCTAACCCTAACCCTAACCCTAACCCCTTAACCCTAACCCTAACCCAAACCCAAACCCTAACCCTAACCCTAACACTAACCGTAACCCTAACCATAATGGCCCTAACCCTAACCCTAACCCTAGCCCTAAACCTAACCCTAACGGTAACCCTAAACCTAACCTTAACCCTAACCCTAAACCTAACCCTAACCCTATCCCTAACCCTTATCCTATTGGCTCTAACCCTAACCCTAACCCTAACGCTAACCCTAACCCTAATGACTCTAACTCTAATCCTAACCCTAACCCTAATGGCTCTTACCCTAACCCTAACCCTAACCCTAACCCTAATGGCTCTAACCCTAACCCTAACCCTAACCCTACCCCTAACCCTATCCCCTAACCCTATCTCGTAACCCTAACCCTAACACTAACACTAACCCTAACCCTAACCCGAACCCTCATGGCCCGAACCCTAACCCTAACCCTAAACCTTACTCTAACCCTAACCCTAAGCCTAACCCTTACCCTATTCCCTAACCCTAACCCTAACCCTAAACCTAATGCCTCTACTCCTAACCCTAACCTTAACCCCTATCCCTAACCCTAACCTT